>NW_024400057.1:0-55691 GCF_905171765.1 Bufo bufo
TTCCTATCATTTGCATGGCAAACTTGACTTAGACTTTTTTTTACTTTCCTTTATGTCTGGTGGTCCTCCAAAAATAAAGGAAGACACACGGAAACAAAAATGGAAACGGATCAAGGAACAACGGAACCCCATTTTGCGGAACGGAACGGTTGTGTGCATGAGGCTTAATTTTCTCACTTCACCACACAACGGCTAATAAGAAAAAAAAAGTGGACAACCCCTTTAACAATAATCTTGAATTCCAGAAAACAGAGTAGAAACTACCAACCATGAGTTTCCTAAATCATAAGAGTGAAGTAATTGCGGTATATACATAGACTTTTCAAGTTTTATTTACTTTTCTATGACTGTCCAGATAATCTATTAAAGGAATTTTACAGTAGAACATGGCTGGGTTGCCATTTTACAATTATATCAGAGATACTGATGAGGATATCCAATATCAAATCTATAATATACATTAAAAGGGTTTTCCAGGAGAATATGATTTGCTTTAGAAAGTTCCAAAATAGATGGAATATAAAAAGATAAGCCACCCCCCACCATTGTCATTCCAATGCTGGTCAGAACCTGGCTGCTTTCCATTTCCTAGCCTTAGTTTGACACACACGGGAAATTGCTGGAAATGCCCACTCAGCCAGTCAATGGCTGAATCAGTGAATACACGCCAGATAGATAGTACACCCAGAAATAATAGTGACAAACAGATAGAGACCCATAAGTATAATGCCATAAGTATTAGTCATTGATATCATTGCTATCTTTTGTACCCCATACAGAAAAAGTAACTATTTTTGGGCCCCACAAAACAACAGTGCCACCAAGTACCTAATTGCAGTAATAGTGCTATAAGTAATGTTACACAAACTGCTCGCCATTCCCTCCTTTGTATTTTGGTGTAGTGGGCAGCAGTAGATCCTCTAAACGGCACTTTACACGGGCTGAGAATCCTTTCGATAATTAGTAATGAGTGTTCATAAGAAAGCTCATTAGTGATTATCTGGTGGTGTAAAGGTGCCTTCGGTTACCCTGTGAATGAACAAAATGCTAGTTCATCAGGTAATTTAATAATTTGTGTTGGCACCAAAATCGTCATTTGCCAGCAGCAGATCATACTGTCTAAACAAGCTCTACTGCCGGCAAACAACGAGTCTATATGAGGGTGAGTGATGGCTAGTGTTGAGCGAATGGAAGTCCACAAAGTAGATTTCTATCCGAATTTCAGGATAAATTCAATTCACTGTGTAGTCAAATTTCCTTGTGCATCGTGGTAGTGAATCAAATTAACCTGAAATTGTGTTTAAAAAAAAAAATCATACTTACCTAATCCATTTTCTCGTGATGGACCGGCCACAACAATCTTGTTTGAAGATCTTGCATGAAATGCTGTGCGAGGTGACGTATGATGCCACTTAGGGTAAATGTCCCTCTTCTTTTGCTTAGCCCATCTTTTTGTATTGCATTGTGAATTTGTGCTCCCAGCTCTTCAGCTCCAGGCAACACTGCATATAGGGTCCTGGCTCCATTCAGTCTTCACCTGATGTTGAGCTGATAGTGTTGCTGGGCTTTGGTGGAGACTTTTACTTCTCCCTTGGTGGTGGTGGCTCCAGGATAAGTACTCCAGACACTTTCCTTACAAGCTGTAATGGACAGTGGGTGTGGTCCCAAAGTATAAATTACCATTGTAACTTTTGGCTAGTCCTAAGTGCGTTATCCTTGTCATCCTCTGGTTTTCACCCTTTAATCCCTATACAGGGATCTAGCCTTCACTGCGGGGGACCCACCAGGCCACAACCCATTGGAATAGTCCTAATGTAGCTGGCAGAGACACTGGTCCAAAGCACCAAGGGAACAGACAATACTTATAGCCAGGAAACAGGCCAAGTTCGGGGCAGGTACAATTTGTGCATATCCATGAAACTGGTCAGGGGTCAGGGCGCAAGACACCAGTATCAGAGTCCACTGTTGGTGAGGTAGAGGAGAGGCAGTGGGACTTGGCCACCAGCCAGGACGAGAGGGGTGAGTGAGACAGTGCCTATATCAGTATCTGCCTAGGAGAGAGGAGCAGTGGCAGGCACAGGCCACAACACTAACAAAACCCAGACCTGGTAGCAATCATTTAATGTTTTGACATCACTTTTGAAGAATACCACCTCTACATAGTCAAAAGCAGAACATGTCAATACAATTTGAATGCAAGTGAGATTATTGACTGTAGTTATAAAAATCAAGCCTTTTTATATAGTAAATATCTTAGTTCATTCATAATAATTCTTTCCTAGGCAAGTTGTCACACCATTGCTCTTTTAAGCTTTACTCTAAAACTCATTTCAAAGCATCTCAGGTTTTCAGTAAAGTGGTAGCCTAAAGGAAGTACAGTGATTGGTTTCTGAATTTAGTTAACTAAGTCACCCTCTAGGCTTGTTATTCTACCTTTTACTTGCTGAAAACCAATGAAAGTATTTTATTAGGATTTCTTACACATAATGCAATCCAATAACCTGGAAAATTCCCATGTACTTGACTTTATTACTAAATAAATCTGAGATGAAAAAGGATAATTCTTGCCGATATGTTTGCGTTATATACCTGTGATCTAACTCTGTTATAACCTTGGTGTTTGCACAAATATGATAGGTTTTCACATATGATAAAACAATATTTGTTGTATTGCAGTTCATATCCTAACCACAAGGAATTATTTTTTTTTGCATTTTATATGTAAAGCGATCAATGTAGCAGTTAGTTTGTGTATACACCTCAAACTGTATTTGATGTTTTCATTGATACATTTATGATTGCTTGAAGCCTTTTGTTTAATTACATGACATATGAGGACTTCTTATGTTTCTGTAACCTTCTGAATGATGAGGGCATGACATCTGGGAATTCTGCTGACCCAGAGAATGAAAGGACCACATTTACTTTTTTCCTGCCTAGTGATGCCTCTGGCCGCCTGTTGTGGAAGAATTTGAAACTGACATTTTAACCTCTTCATGACGCAGCCATTTTCCATTTTTCCATTTTGGTTTTTTAACTCCCTGCCTTCCCAGAGCCTTAACATTTTTAATTTTTCCATTCACATAGCCATACGAGGTCTTGGTTTTTACTGGGACAAGTTTTACTTTTTAATGGCGCCATTTAAAATTGAACACACTATAGTGGGAAGCTGGAAATTTCTTTTTCAATGGAGTGGAATTGAAAATAAAAAATTCCACCATAATTTTATGGATTTCATTTTATGGCATTCCCTAAGCAGAAAAACTTCAAAAAAGTTAACTTCATTCTGTGGGTCAGTATGTTGACAGCAATACAGGTTTTATAGCTTTCCTTGTATAAAATCTAATACTTAATAAAAACTTTGGAAATTTTGTTTTTCTTTGCATCTCCATATGATGACCCCCCTTAACTTTCTTAACTGTATATGTACAGAGCTGTGTAGAGGATTACTTTTTGCAGGACAATCTGTAGTTTCTATAGATTCCATTTTGGAGTGTGTATGACTTTTTGATCACATTTTATTCAATTTTTCGGAGATGGTGACCAAAAAATGGCAACTCATCCATTTTGATTTTTCTTTTCTGGTATGCTGTTCATGGGGGCGATTCCAATAATCTTAATTTTTTATTGTTTATTTTTAAAATGGGGAAAGGGGGTGATTTAGATATATATTATTATTTATTCATATAAATATTTCATATTTTTAAAACCTTTTAAAAACCTTTTTTAAGCGTATTTTTAGTCCCCTAGGGGAATTAAACATTCTATAGAAAAAAATCACCCTTGGACTCATCCACTTTATCCGGCTTCTATGTCAGTAAAGTGGAACAGTTTCTTGATATACAGTATATAGGGCACTCATTCTGACCACCATATTTCTTAATGTATTCACACCAGACAACTGGTATAAATGCATTAATAACATCCTGCTTCCCATCTATTACAAAGCTGGCTGGGTGTGGGGGGTTAAGTGCATGGGAATTTATGCAATTACAATTGGAATGGAAATGGAAAATGTAATCTATTTTCACTGAGCTCCCACTAGTGATGGTTGCATGAAATGCTGTGTTTTCACCCCATGGCAGTCACCTGGTCTGCCTCCATTGAAGGTATGCCACTTTTGCTTGTAAAGTAATAGGTTGTTTGGTGGAGACCCCAGATGTGTCTATTGCAATAGACCATAGCAGCTTCAATCAGTAATGCTGATGTTCACTTGATCTATAGTTTGTTGTTTAAATGTATTGCTCTGCTACACTACCAACTCTATTTGCAAAGGACATAAGATAGTCTTTATTTAGGGGTAGGAAAGAGTAGTGAAGCCTGCAAGGTAGATGTGTTTATTAGATATTCTGTATTTCTATGACTGTATCAAAAAGTAAATGTGGATCCACTGTATCATTTAAAACAGATTTGGCTTGGGGCTACTCTTAAAGGTATTATCTAAGTGGCCCTCCTAGTCCACCCTTTAACCACTATACAGGGATCTCCACTGCTGCAGGAGAACTACCAGGCCACTACCTTCTGGAATAGTCTCTGTTCAACTGACGGTTGACCCACAGAGGTCAAGAAACACCTATGTGGAACAATGAAGGACCAGATAAAAATGGTAGTAAGAGACAAACCGGGCAGGCAAACTTTTTGCAAGCATATAAACAATCCTATCCCAGGGCAGGCAGCTCAGGATCAGAATGGAGATCATGTAGAGGTCAGGTCAGGCGGCAGAGTCAAATGTGGGGAACAGGCAGAACTCAGTACACGGGAAGCCTTTGAAGAAGGTGATCAGCATTGGTCTGGTGGCTGGACCCTCTATGCAGCAAAAGAGGGAAAATGTTGAGACCAAACCTATGGGGAACCTGGGAGCCGATGAAAGAATTCAGTGATGTGTGATCATATATCAGAACTGATACAAATGTTATATGCTTTCTGTTCTAAGGGTTCTGCAAGACAAGTGAAGCTGGCAAAAATGGTACGGGCCGATTGTTATGGTTCCATTATTAACAATAAGCAGAAAATAGAGCCTTACAAAATTGAAAGGATTTTTTTAAATGTTGGATAAATACATGATTGAGCAACATAAAGATGTATTTTTTCTTAGAACTCTGAGTGGTCATCTTTTAGTTCTGAAAATTAATGAATACATTGACAATTGAGTGTTACCTTTTCTTCTATGTTTCATTACACAGTCAAACACCATCAGTGTGGACTCGGCAGTGTCAGAGCGTGTAGTTTAGTGCTCTCATTAAGAGAAAAAAAGAGTTTTGCATGTATGATACCTTTTAATAGCCAACAAAATTAGAAGTAATGATGTTACATACAAAACTTTCTAGACAACTCCGGTCTCTTCGTCAGGCGTACTGGTTAAAAAGAAAATGTCATTGTATAGTTGTGCCACTTTCTTTAGAAGATTCTTTAGTTCAATCTGTGTGGGGTACAATATGGTATCCTCTAAGGATGAGCAAACTAGGGCTTGGTCTAAACTGCTATTTTTCAGACGGCAGATGAACCTAGTGGGAAAAAAACACTATGAAGGAAGAAGAAAGGGTCTCACATGACCCTGAGAGAAAGTGAGGGTACGGGCTTCATCTGATTGGCCCCCAGGTAGTGATGTTGCGAACATTAAATTTTCCGTTCGCGAACGCGAATTTCTGCAAATGTTCGCGAACGGGCGAACCGGGCGAACCGCCATAGACTTCAATAGGCAGGCGAATTTTAAAACCCACAGGGACTCTTTCTAGCTTCAGTAGTGATGGGAAAGTTGTTTCAAGGTGACTAACACCTGGACTGTGGCATGCCGGAGGGGGATCCATGGCAAAACTCCCATGGAAAATGATGTAGTTGACGCAGAGTTGGATTTTAATCCATAAAGGGCATAAATCACCTAACAATCAAAATTTTTTTTGAACGTGGTTTAAAACATCCAGTGTGTATACGATCAGGTATGATGTTGTATCGATCAGGTAGTGTAAGGGTTACGCCCGCTTCACAGACATTGACAGACCAAACTCCCCTTTTAATGCACCGCAAAAAACCGCAAACAGTCCATTTGCCCAACCGCAAACTCCCCATTTGTTCAAGGTTGGATACCAAGCTAGCCATGTCCCGTTGATGTCATTGAAGGTTTCTTCCTCCACCCAGCCACGTCCAACACCAAGGGTCCCGGAAAGGTGAATTGAATAGATTTTTCGAACGGGGAGATGGTTAAAAAAACGCGGGCTCCCTCCCCTTTGTTTGAATCCATGGTCACTGCGTCGGTGCCGTGCAATTTACTGCCCCACCCGATATGAGTGGTATTTTCTGTAGTACTATTCTCATCAGTTTAATCCCTGTTACGTCCCCAATCTGGGGTCAAATTATTAAATAGATTTTTCGAACGGGTAGATAGTTAAAAAAATGCTGGCTCCCTCCCCTTTGTTTGAATCTACGCCACGGTCACTGCGTCTGCGCCGTGCAATTTACTGCACCACCGGATATGAGTGGTATTTTCTGTAGTACTATTATCATCAGTTTAATCCATGTTACGTCCCCAATCTGGGGTCAAATTATTAAATAGATTTTTCTAACGGGGAGATGGTTAAAAAAATGCTGGCTCCCTCCCCTTTGTTTGAATCCACGCCAAGGTCACTGCGTCTGCATAGTGCAATTTACTGCCCCACCGGATATGAGTAGTATTTTCTGTAGTACTATTCTCATCAGTTTAATCCCTGTTACGTCCCCAATCTGGGGTCAAATTATTAAATAGTTTTTTCGAACGGGTAGATAGTTAAAAAAATGCTGGCTCCCTCCCCTTTGTTTGAATCTACGCCACGGTCACTGCGTCTGCGCCGTGCAATTTACTGCCCCACCGGATATGAGTGGTATTTTCTGTAGTACTATTCTCATCAGTTTAATCCCTGTTACGTCCCATATCAGGGTGGGATTGCCTTTTGTGAAAAAAAATTTAGGCCGGGTACCTTCGACTGCCTTCACAGTGACAGACCAAACTCTGATACACCAAAATGAATTGATTTTAGGAACCGGGAGATGGAAAAAGCAGCTTGGTCAGTCCTCTTACTCAGTCCCAAGTTGGGGCACTGCGCGTGCACGGAGCAATGTGCTGTGACACCCTATATGAGTGGTGTCTTAACTAGTACTATTCCTATCAGTTTAATCCCTGTTACGTCCCCTATCCGGGGACGTGTGTCGAATTGATTAACCATTCATTAAAAGAAGAAAAACTACCACAAGAGGACACAGTTTTAAATTAGAGGGGCAAAGGTTTAAAAGTAATATAAGGAAGTATTACTTTACTGAGAGAGTAGTGGATGCATGGAATAGCCTTCCTGCAGAAGTGGTAGCTGCAAATACAGTGAAGGGGTTTAAGCATGCATGGGATAGGCATAAGGCCATCCTTCATATAAGATAGGGCCGGGGGCTATCCATAGTATTCAGTATATTGGGCAGACTAGATGGGCCAAATGGTTCTTATCTGCCGACACATTCTATGTTTCTATGTTTCTATGTTTCATTGTCGAATTAACGAACCATTACGACATCCTGGAATAATTTAGTTCTGAGCTTTGTACTTGCTTTGTATTGGAATTGATGGGGATTTTTTAAATTGTCTGCATTATTTCTAATAAACTATTAAGAGACTTTATTATGATTTTTTTATTTTATGTATTAAAAACCCACCCATACAACTTGAAAAAAAAATATAAAAAAATTTATGTTTTTTTCTATGAAAAATTATCCAGCCGATCGCTTTTGGTCTGATCATAATGAAGCAACGGCCTTATCATCTGGGGTGTGGCAACATTGCCAACACACTCATAGAGGTGATGATTGCTTCATTGTGATATGCAAGCCCCTTCACCACAACAAGGTAACGATCACGAAGGGGAATTTACACTTGTATGTGCCTTTTTTTTTTGTTTTGTTTTTGCAGCCACAGTGCAGCACCAGAGGCCCAAAAAATTAGGCATGTACACATGCCTGAAAAATAATGTTATTGTTGCAGCCGCTGTTGTAGCAGCGGCCGGAAAAATTGATGTTTTCAAGGCAGAAAGGTGACTAAAACATTGGGGCTTGAACCCTAGTTGGTGGCGGAGAATTCACGAAAGTCATCCGGTATGCAGACATTAAATACAGCAGCGTGGGGACCATTTTGAGGCCAAGGCATGTCATCAGGCCCTTTGTTAGTCAAACGTATCCCCCACTGTCAGTCCCTTCGGGATCCATGCCTCATTCATCTTAATGAAGGTGAGGTAATCAACACTTTTTTGACCGAGGCGACTTTTTTTGTCAGTGACAATGCCTCCTGCTGCACTGAAGGTCCTTTCTGACAGGACACTTGAAGCGGGGCAGGCCAGAAGTTCTATCGCAAACTGGGATAGCTCAGGCCACAGGTCAAGCCTGCACACCCAGTAGTCAAGGGGTTCATCGCTCCTCAGAGTCTCGATATCTGCAGTTAAGGCGACGTAGTCTGCTACCTGTCGGTCGAGTCGTTCTCTAAGGCTGGATCCCGAAGGGCTGTGGCGATGTGTAGGACTGAAAAAGCTCTGCATGTCCTCCATCAACAACACATCTGTAAAGTGTCCTGTCCTTGCCGCCGTGGTCGTGGTAGGAGGAGGATTACTTTCACCTCTTCACCTGTTAGATTCCCGTTGTGCTGTGACATCCCCCTTATAAGCTGTGTAAAGCATTTTTTTTAGTTTTGTTTTGAACTGCTGCATCCATTCTGACTTTCCGTAAGTTGGTAACATTTCCGCCACTTTCTGCTTATACCGGGGGTCTAGTAGCGTGGCCACCCAGTACAGGTCGTTCTCCTTCATCCTTTTTATACGAGGGTCCCTCAACAGACATGACAGCATGAAAGACCCCATTTGCACAAGGTTGGATGCCGAGCTACTCATTTCCCGTTCCTCGTCCTCACTGATGTCATTGACGGTCTGTTCTTCAACGCAGCCACGTACAACACCACGGGTCCCAGATAGGTGACAACAACGAGCACCCTGGGATGCCTGCTGTGGTTGGTCCTCCTCCTCCTCAAAGCCACATTCCTCCTCTGACTTCTCTTTCTCACACTCCTCTTCCAGCGTTGCCGCAGGTCCAGCAAGCGATGATGACAAGGCTGTTTCTGGTGGTGATGGTGACCACAACTCTTCCTCTTCACGCTCATCTACAGCCTGATCCAGCACTATTCGCAGGGCACGCTCCAGGAAGAAAACAAATGGGATGAGGTCGCTGATGGTGCCTTCGGTGCGACTGACTAGGTTTGTCACCTCCTCAAAAGGACGCATGAGCCTACAGGCATTGCGCATGAGCGTCCAGTAACGTGGCAAAAATATTCCCAGCTCCGCAGAGGCTGTCCTAGCACCCCGGTCATACAAATACTCGTTGACGGCTTTTTCTTGTTGGAGCAGGCGGTCGAACATTAGGAGTGTTGAATTCCAACGTGTCGGGCTGTCGCAAATCAAGCGCCTCACTGGCATGTTGTTTCGGCGCTGAATGTCTGAAAAGTGCGCCATGGCCGTGTAGGAACACCTGAAATGGCCACACACCTTCCTGGCCTGCTTGAGGACATCCTGTAAGCCTGGGTACTTAGACACAAAGCGTTGTACGATGAGATTCAACACGTGTGCCATGCACGGCACATGTCACATGTGACAACTTGCCCAAATTCAATGCCGCCAACAAATTGCTTCCATTGTCACACACCACTTTGCCGATCTCCAGTTGGTGCGGGGTCAGCCACTGATCCACCTGTACGTTCAGGGCGGACAGGAGTGCTGGTCCGGTGTGGCTCTCTGCTTTCAGGCAAGTCAACCCCAAGACAGCGTGACACTGTCGTATCCGGGATGTGGAATAACCCCTGGGGAGCTGGGTGGATTCAGTTGATGTGCAGCCAGACGCCGCAGCAGAAGAGGACTCAGCCGAGGAGGTTATGGAAGAGGATGGAGTAGGAGGAGTAGAGGAGGTGGCAGTAGGCCTGCCTGCAAGTCGTGGCGGTGTCACCAACTCCGCTGCAGAGACACGCATTCCATGCTTGTCAGCTGTCAGCAGGTTGACCCAATGCGCAGTGTAGGTGATATACCTGCCCTGACCGTGCTTTGAAGACCAGGTATCAGTGGTCAGTAGGGATGAGCAAACCCGAACTGTATAGTTCGGGTTCGTACCGAATTTTGGGGTGTCCGTGACACGGACACGAACCCGAACATTTTCGTAAAAGTCTGGGTTCGGGTTCGGTGTTCGGCGCTTTCTTGGCGCTTTTTGAAAGGCTGCAAAGCAGCCAATCAACAAGCGTCATACTACTTGCCCCAAGAGGCCATCACAGCCTTGCCTACTATTGGCATGGCTGTGATTGGCCAGTGCAGCATGTGACCCAGCCTCTATATAAGCTTGGGTCACGTAGCGCTGCACGTCACTCTGCTGATTCAAGCATAGGGAGAGGTTGCTGCTGCGACGTTAGGGCGAGACTAGGCAGATTAACTCCTCCAAAAGACTTCATTCTGTGATCGATCTCCAGCTGTGGATCATTGAAGTGCTAATATCGACTTGCTCACTTTTTTTTAGGCTGCCCAGAGCGTTTTTATATCACTTTTTTCTGGAGTTTTCACATTTTGTGGCTTGTGGTGCGCCAGCACAAGCTACCACCAAGTGCTTTTAACCATCAATAGTGTGGTTATTTTTTGCTATATCCTACATCAGCTGCAGGCTGAGCCTGTGTCACCGAAGTGCATTTAACCATCAACAGTCTGGTTATTTTTTGGCCATATACTACATCAGCTGCAGTCTGAGCCTGTGTCACCCAAGTGCATTTAACCATCAACAGTGTGGTTATTTTTTGGCCATATACTACATCAGGTGCAGGCTGAGCCTGTGTCACCCAAGTGCATTTAACCATCAACAGTGTGGTTAATTTTTGGCCATATACTACATCAGGTGCAGGCTGAGCCTGTGTCACCCAAGTGCATTTAACCATCAATAGTGTGGTTATTTTTTGGCATATACTACATCAGGGGCAAGTTGAGCCTGTCACCCAGCGCCTAAAAAATAGACCTGACATTTATATTCCTCCAAATCAGTACTGTTTTAGCTGGTCAAGTTATTTGTAGTGACCGTAAAAGCACAGTTTTTGTTCTGGGATGAAAAACTTTTCCCAAATTTGCCATTCTCAAAATAAGTAGTTTATGCTATATCAGGCCTACTTGAAATCTATCCCAAAAAGGATATCTTAGATTCAAGGTGCTGATAGTGTCATTCAGAAAAACGTAACACACACGCTATCGTGCAGATACAAGTCTAATTCTGTGATTAAACGTATACCTGTCACACAGCGCAAAAAAAAAATAGGCCTCACATTTCTATTCAACCAAATCTGTACTGTTTTATCTGGTCAAGTTATTTGTAGTGACCGTAAAAGCACATTTTTTGTTCTGGGTTGAAAAACTATTCCCAAATTTGCCATTCTCAAAATTGTGGTGAACGGGAACAATGAGGAAAACATCTAATAAGGGACGCGGACGCGGACGTGGACATGGTCGTGGTGGTGTTAGTGGACCCTCTGGTGCTGGGAGAGGACGTGGCCGTTCTGCCACAGCCACACGTCCTAGTGAACCAACTACCTCAGGTCCCAGTAGCCAGCAGAATTTACAGCGATATTTGGTGGGGCCCAATGCCGTTCTAAGGATGGTAAGGCCTGAGCAGGTACAGGCATTAGTCAATTGGGTGGCCGACAGTGGATCCAGCACGTTCACATTATCTCCCACCCAGTCTTCTGCAGAAAGCGCACAGATGGCGCATAAAAACCAAGCCCATCGGTCTGTCACATCACCCCCATGCATATCAGGGAAACTGTCTGAGCCTCAAGTTATGCAGCAGTCTCTTATGCTGTTTGAAGACTCTGCTGCCAGGGTTTCCCAAGGGCATCCACCTAGCCCTTCCCCAGGGGTGGAAGAGATAGAATGCACTAACGCACAACCACTTATTTTTCCTGATGATGAGGACATGGGAATACCACCTCAGCACGTCTCTGATGATGACGAAACACAGGTGCCAACTGCTGCGTCTTTCTGCAGTGTGCAGACTGAACAGGAGGTCAGGGATCAAGACTGGGTGGAAGACGATGCAGGGGACGATGAGGTCCTAGACCCCACATGGAATGAAGGTCGTGCCACTGACTTTCACAGTTCGGAGGAAGAGGCAGTGGTGAGACCGAGCCAACAGCGTAGCAAAAGAGGGAGCAGTGGGTAAAATCAGAACACCCGCCGCCAAGAGACTCCGCCTGCTACTGACCGCCGCCATCTGGGACCGAGCACCCCAAAGGCAGCTTCAAGGAGTTCCCTGGCATGGCACTTCTTCAAACAATGTGCTGACGACAAGACCCGAGTGGTTTGCACGCTGTGCCATCAGAGCCTGAAGCGAGGCATTAACGTTCTGAACCTTAGCACAACCTGCATGACCAGGCACCTGAATGCAAAGCATGAACTGCAGTGGAGTAAACACCTTAAAAACAAGGAAGTCACTCAGGCTCCCCCTGCTACCTCTTCTGCTGCTGCCGCCTCGGCCTCTTCTGCTGCTGCCGCCGCCTCCGCCTCTTCTGCTGCTGCTGCCGCCGCCTCCGCCTCTTCCTCCGCCTCTGGAGGAACGTTGGCACCTGCCGCCCAGCAAACATGGGATGTACCACCAACACCACCACCTGCGTCACCAAGTATCTCAACCATGTCACACGGCAGCGTTCAGCTCTCCATCTCACAAACATTTGAGAGAAAGCGTAAATTCCCACCTAGCCACCCTCGATCCCTGGCCCTGAATGCCAGCATTTCTAAACTACTGGCCTATGAAATGCTGTCATTTAGGCTGGTGGACACACACAGCTTCAAACAGCTCATGTCGCTTGCTGTCCCACAGTATGTTGTTCCCAGCCGGCACTACTTATCCAAGAGAGCCGTGCCTTCCCTGCACAACCAAGTGTCCGATAAAATCAAGTGTGCACTGCGCAACGCCATCTGTGGCAAGGTCCACCTAACCACAGATACGTGGGCCAGTAAGCACGGCCAGGGACGCTATATCTCCCTAACTGCACACTGGGTAAATGTAGTGGCGGCTGGGCCCCAGGCGGAGAGCTGTTTGGCGCACGTCCTTCCGCCGCCAAGGATCGCAGGGCAACATTCTTTGCCTCCTGTCTCCTCCTCCTCCTACTTAGCTTCCTCCTCCTCTTCTTCCACCTGCTTATCCAGTCAGCCACACACCTTCACCACCAACTTCAGCACAGCCCGGGGTAAACGTCAGCAGGCCGTTCTGAAACTCATATGTTTGGGGGACAGGCCCCACACCGCACAGGAGTTGTGGCGGGGTATAGAACAACAGACCGACGAGTGGTTGCTGCCGGTGAGCCTCAAGCCCGGCCTGGTGGTGTGCGATAATGGGCGAAATCTCATTGCAGCTCTGGGACTAGCCGGTTTGACGCACATCCCTTGCCTGGCGCATGTGCTGAATTTGGTGGTGCAGAAGTTCATTCGCAACTACCCTGACATGTCAGAGCTGCTGCATAAAGTGCGGGCCGTCTGTTCGCGCTTCCGGCGGTCACACCCTGCCGCTGCTCGCCTATCTGCGCTACAGCGTAACTTCGGCCTTCCCGCTCACCGCCTCATATGCGACGTGCCCACCAGGTGGAACTCCACCTTGCATATGCTGGACAGACTGTGCGAGCAGCAGCAGGCCATAGTGGAGTTTCAGCTGCAGCACGCATGGGTCAGTCGCACTGCGGATCAGCCCCACTTCACCACCAATGACTGGGCCTCCATGCGAGACCTGTGTGCCCTGTTGCGCTGTTTCGAGTACTCCACCAACATGGCCAGTGGCGATGACGCCGTTATCAGCGTTACAATACCACTTCTATGTCTCCTTGAGAAAACACTTAGGGCGATGATGGAAGAGGAGGTGGCCCAGGAGGAAGAGGAGGAAGAGGGGTCATTTTTAGCACTTTCAGGCCAGTCTCTTCGAAGTGACTCAGAGGGAGGTTTTTTGCAACAGCAGAGGCCAGGTACAAATGTGGCCAGACAGGGCCCACTACCGGAGGACGAGGATGAGGAGGAGGTGGAGGAGGATGAGGATGAAGCATGTTCACAGCGGGGTGGCACCCAAATCAGCTCGGGCCCATCACTGGTGCGTGGCTGGGGGTAAACACAGGACGATGACGATACGCCTCCCACAGAGGACAGCTTGTCCTTACCTCTGGGCAGCCTGGCACACATGAGCGACTACATGCTGCAGTGCCTGCGCAACGACAGCAGAGTTGCCCACATTTTAACGTGTGCGGACTACTGGGTTGCCACCCTGCTGGATCCCCGGTACAAAGACAATGTGCCCACCTTACTTCCTACACTGGAGCGTGATAAGAAGATGCGCGAGTACAAGCGCACGTTGGTAGACGCGCTACTGAGAGCATTCCCAAATGTCACAGGGGAACCAGTGGAAGCCCAAGGCGAAGACAGAGAAGGAGCAAGAGTTCGCCAACGCAGCTGTGTCACGGCCAGCTCCTCTGAGGGCCGGGTTAGCATGGCAGAGATGTGGAAAAGTTTTGTCACCACGCCACAGCTAACTGCACCACCACCTGATACGGAACGTGTTAGCAGGAGGCAACATTTCACTAACATGGTGGAACAGTACCTGTGCACACCCCTCCATGTACTGACTGATGGTTCGGCCCCATTCAACTTCTGGGTCTCCAAATTGTCCACGTGGCCAGAGCTAGCCTTTTATGCCTTGGAGGTGCTGGCCTGCCCGGCGGCCAGCGTTTTGTCTGAACGTGTATTCAGCACGGCAGGGGGCGTCATTACAGACAAACGCAGCCGCCTGTCTACAGCCAATGTGGACAAGCTGACGTTCATAAAAATGAACCAGGCATGGATCCCACAGGACCTGTCCATCCCTTGTGCAGATTAGATATTAACTACCTCCCCTTAACAATATATTATTGTACTCCAGGGCACTTCCTCATTCAATCCTATTTTATTTTCATTTTACCATTATATTGCGGGGCAACCCAAAGTTGAATGAACCTCTCCTCTGTCTGGGTGCCGGGGCCTAAATGTGTGACAGTGGCCTGTTCCAGGGGTGGGTGACGTGAAGCCTGATTCTCTGCTATGACATGAAGACTGATTCTGCGCTGACATAAGGCCAGATTCTCTGTTACGGGACCTCTCTCCTCTGTCTGGGTGCCGGGGCCTAAATGTGTGACAGTGGCCTGTTCCAATGGTGGGTGACGTGAAGCCTGATTCTCTGCTATGACTTGAAGACTGATTCTGTGCTGACATAAGGCCAGATTCTCTGTTACGGGACCTCTCTCCTCTGCCTGGGTGCCTGTGCCTAAATATGTGACAGTGGCCTGTTCCAGTGGTGGGTGACGTGAAGCCTGATTCTCTGCTATGACATGAAGACTGATTCTGCGCTGACATAAGGCCAGATTCTCTTTTATGAGACCTCTCTCCTCTGTCTGGGTGCCGGGGCCTAAATATGTGACAGTGGCCTGTTCCAGTGGTGGGTGACGTGAAGCCTGATTCTCTGCTATGACATGAAGACTGATTCTGCGCTGACATAAGGCCAGATTCTCTGTTACGGGACCTCTCTCCTCTGTCTGGGTGCCGGGGCCTAAATGTGTGACAGTGGCCTGTTCCAGTGGTAGGTGACGTGAAGCCTGATTCTCTGCTATGACATGAAGACTGATTCTGTGCTGACATAAGGCCAGATTCTCTGTTACGGGACCTCTCTCCTCTGCCTGGGTGCCTGGGCCTAAATATGTGACAGTGGCCTGTTCCAGTGGTGGGTCACGTGAAGCCTGATTCTCTGCTATGACATGAAGACTGATTCTGCGCTGACATAAGGCCAGATTCTCTGTTACGGGACCTCTCTCCTCTGTCTGGGTGCCGGGGCCTAAATATGTGACAGTGGCCTGTTCCAGTGGTGGGTGACGTGAAGCCTGATTCTCTGCTATGACATGAAGACTGATTCTGCGCTGACATAAGGCCTGATTCTCTGTTACGGCACCTCTCTCCTCTGTCTGGCTGCCGGGGCCTAAATGTGTGACAGTGGCCTGTTCCAGTGGTGGGTGACGTGAAGCCTGATTCTCTGCTATGACATGAAGACTGATTCTGCGCTGACATAAGGCCAGATTCTCTGTTACGGGACCTCTCTCCTCTGTCTGGGTGCCGGGGCCTAAATGTGGGACAGTGGCCTGTTCCAGTGGTGGGTGACGTGAAGCCTGATTCTCTGCTATGACATGAAGACTGATTCTGTGCTGACATAAGGCCAGATTCTCTGTTACGGGACCTCTCTCCTCTGTCTGGGTGTCGGGGCCTAAATATGTGACAGTGGCCTGTTCCAGTGGTGGGTGACGTGAAGCCTGATTCTCTGCTATGACATGAAGACTGATTCTGCGCTGACATAAGGCCTGATTCTCTGTTACGGGACCTCTCTCCTCTGTCTGGCTGCCGGGGCCTAAATGTGTGACAGTGGCCTGTTCCAGTGGTGGGTGACGTGAAGCCTGATTCTCTGCTATGACATGAAGACTGATTCTGTGCTGACATGAAGCCAGATTCTCTGCTATGGCATGAAGAGACTGATTCATTGCTGACATGAAGCCAGATTCTTTGCTATGGCATGAAGAGACTGATTCTCTGCTGACGTGAAGCCAGATTCTCTGCTATGGGACCTCTGTCCAATTGATATTGGTTAATTTTAATTTTTTTAATTTTTATTTTAATTCATTTCCCTATCCACATTTGTTTGCAGGGGATTTACCTACATGTTGCTTCCTTTTGCAGCCCTCTAGCTCTTTCCTGGGCTGTTTTACAGCCTTTTTAGTGCCCAAAAGTTCGGGTCCCCATTGACTTCAATGGGGTTCGGGTTCGGGACGAAGTTCGGGTCGGGTTCAGATCCCGAAACCGAACATTTCCGGGAAGTTCGGCCGAACTTCTCGAACCCGAACATCCAGGTGTTCGCTCTAGTGGTCAGATGGACCCTTGCCCCAACACTGTATGCCAGAGATGCCATGATTTCCTTTTCAATCATTGAGTAAAGGTTTGGGATTGCCTTTTTTTTAAAAAAAATTCGAGGATGGAGTAGGAGGAGTAAAGGAGGTGGCAGTAGGCCTGCCTGCAAGTCGTGGCGGTGTCACCAACTGACACACACGGGCTTGCAAATAGGATTAGATCACAGAAAAAAATTAAATAGAATATTTTTTTATCTGCGAGGTATTTGTGAGTAAATGACACCCTGTAACGGTATAAGTGGAGGTCTAGCCACTAGCCAGCGGACACAATACAGTCTGTGTGGGCCTGACACACACGGGCTTGCAAATGGGATTAGATCACAGAAAAAAATTAAATAGAATTTTTTTTTATCTGCGAGGTATTTGTGAGTAAATGACACCCTGTAACGGTATAAGTGGAGGTCTAGCCACTAGCCAGTGGCCACAATACAGTCTGTGTGGGCCTGACACACACAAGCTTGCAAATGGGATTAGATCACAGAAAAAAATTAAATAGAATTTTTTTTTATCTGCGAGGTATTTGTGAGTAAATGACACCCTGTAACGGTATAAGTGGAGGTCTAGCCACTAGCCAGTGGCCACAATACAGTCTGTGTGGGCCTGAAACACACGGGCTTGCAAATGGGATTAGATCACAGAAAAAAATTAAATATAATTTTTTTTTATCTGCGAGGTATTTGTGAGTAAATGACACCCTGTAATGGTATAAGTGGAGGTCTAGCCACTAGCCAGTGGCCACAATACAGTCTGTGTGAGCCTGACACACACGGGCTTGCAAATGGGATTAGATCACAGAAAAAATTTTAATAGAATATTTTTTTATCTGCGAGGTATTTTTGAGTAAATGACACCCTGTAACGGTATAAGTGGAGGTCTAGCCACTAGCCAGTGGCCACAATACAGTCTGTGTGGGCCTGACACACGCTGGCTTGCAAATGGGCTTAGATCACAGAAAAATATTAAATAGAATTATTTTTTATCTGCAAGGTATTTTCTGTCACACCCTGTATGAATGGTGTGCACACAGTACTGTCTGTGACTGAGCCTGCAGCCTCTCACACACGGGCAGGCAACTGCAATATATGTATATATAAAAAAAAAAGCAGACTGATGTACCAGACCTAAAAATGGCTTTTTGGGGTGCTGTCAGGACGCTGTCCTTACAGCAGATGAGTCTGTGGACACAGAACACTGCCCTAGCTATGCTTTCCCTATTGAATCAGCAGCAGCAGCACTGTCCCTCCTCTCACACACAGGCAGGCAACTGCAATATATGTATATATATAAAAAAAAAAAAAAAAAAAGCAGACTGATGTACCAGCCCTGAAAAGGGCTTTTTGGGATGCTGTCAGGATGCTGTCCTTACAGCAGATGAGTCTGTGGACACAGAACAATGCCCTAGCTAACGCTTTCCCTATTGAATCAGCAGCAGCAGCACTTTCCCTCCTCTCACTGAGAATGCAGATTCCGAATGAATCTAAAATGGATGCTGTCCAGGAGGTGGGAGGGTCTGGGAGGGAGGGTCTGCTGCTGATTGGCTGGAATGTGTCTGCTGACTGTGAGTTACAGGGTCAAAGTTTACTCAATGATGACGTATAGGGGCGGACCGAACATCGCATATGTTCGCCCGCCGCGGCGAACGCGAACAAGCTATGTTCGCCGGGAACTATTCGCCAGCGAACTATTCGGGACATCTCTACTCCCAGGATGATAGACAGTCTGGAAGAGCTAATCAATGCTGCAACAGGTAGGGAGGCGCCCTAGCAGAACGAGCAGAATGTAATTCTGTGCAGGGCTGTGAATGAGGGTGGTTGGGTCTTACAATGTCTCCCAGAAAAATAATCTTAGTGATTCAGGGATGGTCAGAAATAAATCAAGCTTGTATTCTACTGCCAGAGGCAGTGAAGGGAAAGACTAAAATTACAAAGAAGAAGAAGAATTATGTATAGAATAGGAACAAGCAGGGAAGCTGTTAGCCTGGGAGGAAAGAATGAAAAGCTATAGCTGCTGTGCCTCCTAGCAAAACTGCAGCTGCTGCAACCTGCAAAAGCAGCTACCTGCAAGGAAGTCCTTTCCTTTTCCCCCCAATTTACACAGAAATCCTTTTTTGGGGGGCGGGGCGGAATAAGTGAAAACTGTATAGCACTTGTTCTACCATCAATCTAGCATAGCATATAGAATACTAGTGAGATCTCTGTGCCAGGTCATCTCACATATTTAATTTAATTACTTTTTTTATTTTTAGTTTTGGTTTGAAAAACGATATCAGTGATCAGTGATTGAAAAGAAAATATTAGGACTAAATCCATTTATTATCTACACACACACAGGGGCGGGGTTGTTTGTTGAATTTAATCCGAATATCAGGCCTCATTTCGTCCGTTTCAGTGAATTCCTTTTCCACACGGTTGGAAGTAAAAAAAAAATTGGGGATTGTTAAATTTTATGAAAACAGGATAGTTACATGATTACTACAATAATACACAGCCTAGGGCAGCAATTTACCTGCGAGTGTTAATGTAAATTTGAGCATCAGGCTTCAATCGCCTGGTTCTGTTTATTGGTTGGAATATAATTTTTTGGGTAATTGTTCAATTTAATTAAACCAGCATATATATGTGATTACTACAACAATACACAGGATAGTGCAGCAATCTACCTATGAGTAGTGATGGACGAACATTGGCCAGGACGGTTTGCGAACGCGATCGCGCGAACGCGATCAAATGTTTGCGAACCACAAGTTCGCGGCGGGCCCCATTCACTTTAACGGCAGGTGAACCTGAAAAACCTTCAGCTCATATTTGCAGCCACCAAATACTTAGTAGAAGTGTACAAATAGTCCCACAACATGGACAGTGACATACTAGAGGGGGATCAATGACAAAAATTCCAACAAAAAATATGTATCTTAATCAGGGGACATTTTTATGCATCTTAAAGGTAAATTCTCTGAAATGTTCCCTGTTGCAGCCTAGAAAATTATTATTATTATTATTATTATTATAGGCCACAGGAGTATGGGCCTTAAAAATAGGCATTCACCTGACATAAAAGAAATTCTGATTATGTGGCTCGAGGTACATTATGCGGTCAATAAAAAAAAAAATTACTGTAGGCCACTGGACTACAGGCCCCAAACATTAGGCATTCACCAGACAAAAAAGATCAAGTGATTATGTGGCCGGAAGTATATTACACTGTCAATGGATATCAATTTTACTGCAGGCCAGTACAAATACAGGTCAAATACATATGTTTAAAAGAACTAAAAATATAAATTTGGATTAAAAACATGGCTAACGAAATCCCCCCTCTTGAAAAAAAACCCTAATGATAATAGTTGAAATTAGATAACACGTGATCGTCACTGGTGTTGAATTCCTCCAAGGCCTCAACTATTAGGCACTCACTGTACAGAAAAGAGCAAGTAAGTATGTGGCTGGAAGTAGATTACACGGTCATTGGAAATCAATTTTATAGCAGCAAAACCGCAAACAAATGCTGCACTACCCAAATGCACTATATAGAAAGTATATTATTGGTATAATACCCCTGCTTCAATCATTTTTTTTTTTGGGGGGGGGATGGGGCAACTGGTATATCACACCAGTAGAAATTATTTGTTTTAATGTCGTTTGTCACTATCTGTAGCTGAGATAACGCAGCTAAACCGCAAACCAATGCTGCACTACCCAAATGCACTATATAGAAAGTATATTATTGGTATATAACACCCCTGCTTTATTCAGTATTTTTGGGGGGCAACTGGTATATCACACCAGTAGAAATTATTTGTTCCAATGTTGTTTGTCACTATCTGTAGCTGAGGTAACGCAGCAAAACCGCAAACCAATGCTGCACTACCCAAATGCACTATATAGAAAGTATATTATTGGTATATAACACCCCTGCCTCAATCAGTTTTTTTGGGGGGCAACTGGTATATTACACCAGTAGAAATGATTTGTTCCAATATTGTTTGTCACTCTATATAGCTGAGGTAATGCAGCAAAACAGCAAACAAATGCTGCACTACCCAAATACACTATATAGAAAGTATATAATTGGTATATAACACCCCTGCTTCAATCAGAGTTTTTGGGGGGCAACTGGTATTTCAGACCAGTAGAAATTATTTGTTCCAATAGCGTTTGTCACTCTGTGAACTGAGGTGACACAGCAAAACTGCAAACAAATGCTGCACTACCCAAATGCACTATGTAGAAAGTATATTATTGGTATATAACACTCCTGCTTCAATCAGTTTTTTTGTGGGGCAACTAGTATATCACACCAGTAGAAATGATTTGTTCCAATGGTGTTTGTCACTATCTGTAGCTGTGGTAACGCAGCAATACCGCAAACAAATACTGCGCTACCTAAATGCACTATATAGAAAGTATATTATTGGTATATAACATCCCTGCTTCAATCTTTTTTTTTGGGGGGGGCAACTGGTATATTACACCAGTAGAAATTATTTTTTCCAATAGCGTTTGGCACTCTATGTAGCTGCAGAATCAAAGCAGAACCGCAAACAACTGCTGCACAATACAAATGCACTATAATATACTTTCTATGTTAGAAAGTATATAAGTATATTACACGACTCAGTAAGTCACACCTATTGATAGCACACCTATACCAGTCGTTAAAAGGACTTTTGTGGCCCTATTAGCTAGCATTTGGTGTCCCTAACAGTCTGCCCCTGCTCCACACAGCAACATCTCCCTACACTCGCAAAAGACTGAATGTAAAATGGCGGCCAGATCAGGTTTATTTAAAAGGTAGGGGGTATTTCCATGTGCTGAAACGTCTCAATTGGCTGTCCTGTACCCAGGGCCGTTTGAAGGAATTTGGGGGCCCCAAGCAAAATGGACATGGAGGCCCCCCCCTCCACGCCCTCCCCACCTTACGCACGCAAAGCCTACAGGAACCACAATATATCCATACAGTATAGCCGTCCTTCTTACTTCCCCCTCCCCCTCCCTCTGTCCTACTTACTCTCCCCCTCCCTGTTTTTTTTTTTTTACTCCCTACCCTACCTTAGATAAGTTCCTAAGTTAATTCAGTCCTCCGGCTCCTTCCCTGGACCCTGTAGTGTGGCCGAGCTCTTCGCTCTCTACCTCCAGTCCTGGCTGTCACTCAGTGCGGCCGGGAACCGCGTGGTACAGGTCAGGAGATTCAGTTTCCTGTTCCCGGCCGCGGCCGGACTAAAAGGAAGTGAGCACTCAGTGTACACTTCCTGTCAGTCCGGCCGAAACAGGAAACTGAATCCCCTGTTCCTGTACCGCGCGGTACCCGGCCGGACTGAGTGACAGCCAGGAGGTAGAGGAGGAGAGCTCGGCCACGCTACAGAGCAGCAGTCAGCAGAGGAGGAACTTGGGAGGTAACCAGGAGTGCTGCAGCCGCCTGAGGCTCTCTATAGAGCGCTCAGGCGGCTGCAGCCTTAAAGGAAGCAAAACAAGCACCGGTTCTGCTTGGGGCCCCGGGCCAGCTCGGGGCCCCAAGCAATTGCTTGTTTTGCCTGTCTGTTAGCGACGGGCCTGCCTGTACCACCTGATGGATGTGTCATTGGTCAAAGTTATTCACAATGTAAAATAATATTGTGCCGGCAGACATTGCCATATGCTCGCCCGTTTGTCGAACAGCGAATGAGCAAAATTTGCCGCGAAACGACCGCCAGGCATACTGTCAAAAAAGTGAAATTTTAAAATTGTATCTCTATATTCCATTAATTCTTGTGGAACACCTAAAGGGTTAACGACGTTTGTAAAATCAGTTTTGAATACCTTGAGGGATGTAGTTTCTAAAATGGGGTCACTTTTTGGAGTTTCTACTCTAGGGGTGCATCAGGGGGGCTTCAAATGGGACATGGTGTCCAAATAAACAGTCTAGCAAAATTTGCCTTCCAAAAACCGTATGGCATTCCTTTCCTTCTGCGCCCTGCCGTGTGCCCGTATAGCAGTTTACGACCACATATGGGGTGTTTCTGTAAACTACAGAATCATGGCAATAAATAATTTTTGGTTTGAGTTTTTTTTGGCTTTTAACCCTTGCTTTGTAACTGGAAAAAAAATATTAAAATGGAAAATCTGCCAAAAAAGTGAAATTTTTAAATTGTATCTCTATATTCCATTAATTTTTGTGGAACACCTAAAGGGTTAACGACATTTGTACAATCAGTTTTGAATACCTTGAGGGGTGTAGTTTCTTAGATGGGGTCACTTTTATGGAGTTTCTACTCTAGGGGTGCATCAGGGGGGCTTCAAATGGGACATGGTGTCAAAAGAAACATTCCAGCAAAATCTGCCTTCCAAAAACCATACGGCGCACCTTTCTCTCTACACCCTACTGTGTGCCCGTACAGTAGTTTATGGCCACATATGGGGTGTTTCTGCAAACTACAGAATCGGGGCAATAAATATAACCCTTTTATAACCCTTGCTTTGTTACTGGAAAAAAATTTATTAAAATGGAAAATTTGCCAAAAATTTGAAATTCTCAAATTTAATCTCCATTTGCCAATAACTCTTGTGCAACACCTAAAGGGTTAACAAAGTTTGTAAAATCAGTTTTGAATACCTTGAGGGGTGTAGTTTCTAGAATGGGGTCATTTTTGGGTGGTTTCTATTATGTAAGCCTCACAAAGTGACTTCAGACCTGAACTGGTCCCTAAAAAGTGGGTTTTTGAAAATTTCAGAAAAATTTCAAGATTTTCTTCTAAACTTCTAAGCCTTGTAACATCCCCCAAAAATAAAATATCATTCCCAAATGAATCCAAACATGATGTAGATATTTGGGGAATGTAAAGTAATAACTATTTTTGGAGGTATTACTATGTATTATAGAAGTAGAGAAATTGAAACTTGGAAATTTGCAATTTTTAAGAATTTTTGGTAAATTTGGTATTTTTTTTATAAATAAAAATGATTTTTTTTAAACTTCATTTTAACAGTGTCATGAAGTACAATATGTGATGAAAAAACAATCTCAGAATGGCCTGGATAAGTCAAAGCGTTTTAAAGTTATCAGCACTTAAAGTGACACTGGTCAGATTTGTAAAAAATGGCCAAGTCCTTAAGGTGAAATAGGGCTGAGTCCTCAAGGGGCTAAAAAGTGAGTTTTGGAATTTTTAAAAAAAATTGAAGTACATGAAGTACAATATGTGATGAGAAAACAATCTCAGAATGCAGGACTTTTGTCTCCGCTCCAAAATCATCTTCTGAGCGGAAACCTAACGGACCCCATTATAGTCTATGGGGGTCTATGAGGTCCGTAGGCTCCGTGAGCCGAATCCGTCCTTTCCGTTTTCCTGCTCCTATAACGGAACAGGAGAACGGAAAGGCTGAACGCTGATGTGAACAAGGCCTAAGCAAAAGCGTTTTAAAATTATCACCACATAAAGTGAAACACATCAGATTTGCAAAAAATGGCCTGGTCCTTAAGGTGAAAAATGGCAAGGTCCTTAAGAGGTTAAGGAGCATAACGCTTGAGAAAGGCTATGACATGGGCCAAAATGCAATTATTTCCGCTGTTAAAGCTCCTCAAAATGTCCTGAAAGAGGTTGCCCCAAAACACTTCTATCCAGGTTCCTAACTACATAATAGAACCTGCGAGCACAGTACTATTAAAATTGCAGACTTCTTTGCCTGCAATTATTATCATCAATTTTCATGAATTGTTGTTAATTTATTCTATACATATTATTTAGAATATGTATGAGTTGTCTGTCGTTTTTAAGCTGTCTGTAATTTTTGTGTGTGTTTTATTTTTGATTATGTTGTCCAGATATAAAGACATTTTCTTCAAATCAATATAGATATTCTCAGGAAATACACAGTACTTAAAGGGAATGTGTAATCAGACAATTACATTGCTTAACACCTTAAGGACCTGCCTCATTTTCACCTTAAGAACCAGGCCATTATTTGCAAATCTGAACAGTGTCACTTTACTTATCCAGGCCATTCAGAGATAGTTTTTTCGTCACATTTTGTACTTCATGACACTGGTAAAATGGAGTAAAAAAAAATTCATTTTTATTTATAAAAAAATACAAAATGTACCTAATATTTGGAAAAATTTGCAAAATTCCAAGTTTCTATTTCTCTACTTCTATAATACATAGTAATACCTCCAAAAATAGTTATTACTTTACATTCCCCATATGTCTACTTCATGTTAGGATCATTTTGGGAATGACATTTTATTTTATTTTTTGGGGACGTTACAAGGCTTAAAAGTTTAGAAGCAAATCTTGAAATTTTTCTGAAATTTACAAAAACCAACTGTTTAAGGACCAGTTCAGGTCTGAAGTCACTTTGTGAGACTTACATAATAGAAACCACCCAAACATGACACCATTCTAGAAACTACACCCCTCAAGGTATTCAAAACAGATTTTACAAACGTCGGTAACCCTTTATGTGTTCCACAAGAGTTAATGGCAAATGGAGATAAAATTTCAGAATTTAGATTTTTTGACAAATTTTCCATTTTAATCCTTTTTTTCCAGTAACAAAGCAAGGGTTAACAGCCAAACAAAACTCAATATTTATTGCCCTGATTCTGTAGTTTGCAGAAACTACTGTAAGGGCACACGGTAGGGCGTAGAGGGAAAGGTGCACCGTGTGGTTTTTGGAAGGCAGATTTTGCTGGACTGGTTTATTTACACCATGTCCCATTTGAAGCCCCCCTGATGCACCCCTAGAGTTGAAACTCCATAAAAGTGACCCCATTTTGGAAACTATGGGCTAAGGTTGCAGTTTTGTTGGGACTATTTTTAGGGTACATATGATTTTTGGTTACTCTATATTACATTTTTGTGAGGCAAGGTTACCAAAAATAGAAATTCTGAAATCTCATATCCATTTGCCATAAACTGTTGAGGAACACCTAAAGGGTTAATAAAGTTTGTAAAATCAGTTTTGAATACCTTGAGGGGTTTAGTTTCTTAGATGGTGTCACTTTTATGGAGTTTCAACTCTAGGGGTGCATTAGGGGTTCTTCAAATGGCACATGGTGCAAAAAAAAAGACCATCAAAATCTGCCTTCCAGAAACCATACGGAGTTCATTTCCTTCTGCGCCCTGCCGTTTGGTCATACAGGAGTTTACGACCACATATTGGGTGTTTCTGTAAACTGGAATCAGGGCAATATAAGTTTTGTTTGGCTGTTAACCCTCGCTTTGTTACTGGAAAAAACGGATCAAAATTGAAAATTTGCCAAAAAATGTGTATTTTGGCACCGTTTTTATTTTATTTTTTTAACCGTGTTCATCTGAGGGGTTAGGTCATGAGGTATTTTTATAGAGCAGATTATTACGGACGCGGCGATACCTAATATGTCTACTTTTTAGTCAGTTTTTTTTTTAGTTTTTAGCCGATCATCTTAGGTAGGGGATAATTTTTTTGGGATGAGAGGACGGTTTTATTGGCACTATTTTGGGGCGCATATGACATTTTTATCGCTTGCTATTACACTATTTGTGATGTAAGGTGACAAAAAATACCTTTTTTGCACCGTTTTTATTTTATTTTTTTGACCGTGTTCATCTGATGGGTTAGATCATGGGGTATTTGTATAGAGCAGATTCTTACGGACGCGGCAATACCTAATATGTCTACTTTTTTTATTTATTTTAGTTTTACAAAATAATATTTTTGAAAAAAAATATTTTTTTGTTTTAGTGTCTCAAGTCTGAGAACCATAGTTTTTTTTTTTTTCCGATTCTCAGTGGCTAAATGGAATTAAAATTGGGGAAGGGGATTATAAATTTAGTACTCCATGGAAGTGTGGAACTCCCTGAAGCAACCAATAATGCAGAGGTCCGGAAGATCGCGTCACGTGTCACACTGAGTGGTGGTGTCCTTTCATATCCCCCTCCTGTGACACACTCTGCACCTTTTTTGGGTCCATCCCTTCTTTCCAGTATGGGGGACCACACCTGGAAAGTGTTGACCAGGGACGATCCGGGCGCCTCCAGTTCCCCAGGTACTCCTCGGGACAGCACAAAAGAGATGTACAAGGCAACCTGTACCAAGTAGACTGCAACTTTTTTGGACCATGCCCGGGTTTTGCGCATGGCATTATATGGCTTGAGGACTTGATCAGAGAGATCAACTCCTCCCATATACTGATTGTAGTCGACGATACAATCGGGCTTGAGGACCATTGCTGCGGTACCTCGCACAGGGACAGGGGTGATGCTGTTACCGTGAATTGTGGACAGTACAAGGACATCCCTCTTGTCCTTATATCTGACCAGCAACAGGTTTCCACTGGTAAGGGCACGGGTCTCACCCCTGGGATAAGTACCTGGAGGGGGTGGGTAGGGAGGCCGCGTAGATTTTTCTGCACAGTCCCACAAGCGGACATGGATCTGGCGGCAAGGGACTGGAACTAGGGGATACTAGTATAAAAGTTATCCACGTATAGGTGGTAACCCTTATCTAGCAGTGGGTGCATAAGGTCCCACACAGGTTTCCCGCTAACACCCAGAGTGGGGGGAAATTCTGGGGGTTCAATACGGGAATCTCGCCCCTAGTACACACAAAACTTGTATGTGTACCCTGAGGTACTCTCACAAAGTTTGTACAGCTTCACGCCATACCTCACCCGCTTAGAAGGAACAGAGGGAACATACTGGCGGAAAATGAGTCTCCTCTTGAAAGCAATGAGAGACTCATCAACTGCGACCTCCCTTCCAGGTACATAGGCCTCCAAAAATTTGGCCCCAAAGTTATCGATGAGCGGTCTGATTTTGTATTAGGCAGGATCACCTTGGGGGGAACATGCTGCATTATTTGCATAATGCAGGCATTTCCGGATGGCCTCAAACCGGGTATGTGTCATGGCCGTACTGTAAAGTGGGGTCTGGTAGAGGACGTCCCCACTCCAGTAATGCCTGACACAGTTTTTTTTTACTAGGCCCATGTGCAGCAAGAGGCCCCAAAATGTCCTCTTCTCGGCTGCACTGACCGGGTCCAGCCACTGGCCCTAGCCAAACAGGAGCCCTTTGTTGAGTAATGAACTGTTCGTTTCAGGTGAACATGTTCGTTTGCTCCACCATCAGATTCACAAAGTGGTCACTGAAAAAATGACTAAAATAGTCATATTCAGTGAAGCCCACTGTGGGAATCTGGATTCCTGCTTGGCCAACAAAATCAGGAATCACAGGCTCAAAATGCTCTGGGGTACACCATGCAAGTTCACCGGTAGGGGGCTCCGGTGGACTTAACTGGTGGGCCGGAAAACTAGTACGAGTCCCAGAGTTTCTGGTACTAGTGTGGGCCACCGGGTCCCTGTAATGGCGGTCCCCTTGCTCCGCCGCCTTGGGGCTCATCATCATCGCTAGATGATGAGGAGGACGCGGATGAGAAAAAGGAAAGTGGGGTCATCCTCGTCCTCACTGGGGCTATCGGAGTCGGAGGCAAGCTGGGCGTGAG
Organism: Bufo bufo; assembly: GCF_905171765.1. NCBI lineage: Eukaryota > Metazoa > Chordata > Amphibia > Anura > Bufonidae > Bufo > Bufo bufo. The sequence goes on from NW_024400057.1 coordinate 28,483, forward strand.
GCAAGCTGGGCGTATACCTCCTCGGCCGAGAACATCCGGCGGGCCATAGGGGAGTGTGTGTGTGCGTGTGTGTGTGCGTGTGTGGAAATCTTTATTTAGTGTGTGTGTTTGTGGGGGCACGGGTGTTCACGTACTTATCCCTAAAACTAACAGAAAAAAATAAAATTAAATTAAAAAAAAGGCCCAAAAATTTTAAAATAAAGAATTACAATTCAAAATCTCTGATCAGCCATCCGAAGCTGATCAGCGGTGAGGTGTATGATGGGCTAACAGTGGCCGGATGCTAAGAGTGCCGGCCACAGTCAGCGTACGCAAAAAAAAATAAAAAACTGCTTGCGCCCCAAAAAAAGTGTGTGTGGGGAAGCAGGGGGGCAAGCTGCAAACAGACCCCAGACACCCAATTAGGGTGATGCAACAATGAAACTTTTTTTTTTCCACTAAACTTTAGCTGAATATTCCTGCCTAACCTAACCTGTCCCTAACCTTTCCCTAAATACCTTTTAGTGCCAGATGACACTGTGGAGGGTCAGAAGGGAGTGCAGGGCACAGATGGGGGGTTGCTGGGCACAGATGCGATGCAGGATCCTCGCTCCCGGACACAGAAAGGAGTAGGAGAGGAGAGCTGCATCAAGTTAAACCTCACACCCCTGCAGCCAATCAGAAGCGATCCTGAGAGGTGATGTCACCATCACCTCTCAGGATCGGCCGAATAACCAATAACCCGGAAATGCAGCAAACCGCAGGTCTGAATTGACCTGCGGTTTGCAGCGATCGCCGATACGGGGGGGGGGGGGTGTCACAGGACCCCTCCGCGCATTGTCCGAGGGTGCCCAGCAGGCACCCAGTTCCGATCACCGCCCGCCGCGCGGTGGTGATCGAAAATACACATGGCGTACCGGTACGTCATGTGTCCTTAAGTACCGGGACATCATGACATACCGGTACGTCATGTGTCCCCAACAGGTTAAATCACGTTTTTATGTTAAACATATTTTTTTATTTTTGTTGATTTTATTTTAAATTTCCCATGTCAATATCTATATTTAACCAAAAAACATAAAATCCTGCAGTTTTCACACTGGTTACTATGCTTACTAATAGGCACCACTTCTGGTCTGTATGGATCACTTTATTGCAGGTATTTTCTTATCATTATAGGCAGGTTTAGAATAGCATATATCAGCTCTGACTATAGATAACAAAGGTGATTAGTAGAACTACAAGTAACAGCACACTGCTAGTCAATTGCACAAAGTTATAAGCAGATACTAAATGAAAAATAAACTGCTTGGTGGCCATACTTACTGCAAGGGCAGTTAGAAGCTTTTTGCGCATATAATTGATCAAAAACATGTCGGGCCCATCTGGTTCCCAGATTGTAGGCTGCAAGCCCAGGAGAGGCAGGTTAGAGTAGGCCCCATCTGATGAGAAGCCACCTTGTCGTTCGGTAGATGGGCCCGACATATTTTTGATCAATTATATGCGCAAAGAACTTCTAACTGCTATTGCAGTAAGTATGGCCACCAAGCAGTTTATTTTTCATTTAGTATTTGCTTATATCTTTGTGCAATTAACTAGCAGAGTGCTGTTACCTGTAGTTCTAGTAATCACATTGTGTTTCAGCCAAGGTAGCGTGCACCTGCGCTCTCAAATTTACTTATTACGGAGGTGCTGGTTCGTTTGTTTTTCTTTCCTATAGATAACAAAGGATCCTCCATTTTCAGTAGGTGATTGTCAAAGCTTATCTACTTCCTGATTGTACAATGACTGCTGCACAGGTAACAGACAAAGCCTAGAAGACTCTCCCATAGAAGTCAAGGAGGTCCCCTTCTGACCATTGTGTCTATGGCCCACATAAAGCAATTCTTTAAATGCTTTCTAAATGCTGTTAACAGCTTAGGCAGGGTTCTGAAGCTCCTTAAAGAGACCAGTTCTATATGGAGACTTACTGGAAGTACTCCAGGGTATGGAGACTCAGGGTGCAATTTTCTAACAAGGTCTAACAAGCCTTCCATCCATATCCATCCACATTCAGCTATTTCAGGGTGCTTGTCACTAATCAGCAAAGAGAAGGATTCTGGCTGGCCTTGGAAGAGGGTTAGGTAGGGTGCTGGATCTCCTTAAATAGACCAGTCCTGTATAGAAACGTACTCAAAGTATTCCAGGGTATGGAGACTTATTGGCAATGATCCTTGGGAAACTAATAAACTAATATACAAAGAGTTATCCCAAGAAAGAGAACCAACTCACCAGCGCCATCTCTTGGAAGTGGCCCCCTATGAGTCAAGACCCGACTACCTCTTTGCAGAATAGCTGCTTAGAACAGCTTAGGAAAGGTGGCAGCCCATATAATCATGATCAGAAATAGTATAGAAAAATCTGTAATTAGAAAATAAAAACAGATTAGGAAAAAATATGTTTTGCTATCTGGTTTCAGCAGGCAGAAAAACATTTTGAAGACACATTTCCTTTAAAATATTGTACCAAGAATGGAGCAAATGGCTTACATTATATGAGGCAACATGCAGTACCTATAATTGTACACTAAGTGACACTGCTGCTACACCATAGATGACACTCTGATTTGTTCATGTACACATTCCATTCACTGACTATTGAAATATACTGGAACATTACAAGTAATTTGAGGAATTCATGTATTGAAAATAAATCCTATCATCTTAATTTTCTGTTTAAATAAAGGTGATCATAATAAGCGTGCTAAAACTCAAACATCACAATCATAGGTAATTGTTGGTCAGGGATAGGGATGAGCGAATCGACTTCGGATGAAACATCCGAAGTCGATTCGCATAAGGGTCCATTCACACGTCCGCAAAATGGGTCCGCATCCATTCCGAAATTTTGCGGAACAGGTGCGAACCCATTCATTTTCAATGGGGCCGGAATGTGCTGTCCGCATCCGCATTTGCGGATCCGCACTTCCGGATCCGCACTTCCGGATCCGCACTTCCGTTCCACATGCGGACAAGAAAAGGCATTTTCTATGAGTGCCGGCGATGTGCGGTCCGCAAAATGCAGAACACACATTGCCAGTGTCCGTGTTTTGCGGATCCGCAATTTGTGGATCCGCAAAACACATACGGATGTGTGAATGGACCCTTAAACTTCGTTTCAATACTGTACGGAGCGAGCGCTCTGTACAGTATTAGAATGTATTGGCTCCGGTGAGCCGAAGTTAATATTTTGCGAAGTCTCGCGAGACATTGCATAATAACTTCAGAAATTGATTTATACTGTAATAAATTATTTCATAAACTCCTTGCAGCTGAACCCGAGTTCGGGAAATGTTTTTTTACAGTATAAATCAATTTCTGAAGTTATTATGCGAAGTCTCACGAGACTTCGCAAAGTAATAACTTCGGCTCATCGGAGCCAAAACATTCTAATACTGTAAGGAGCGCTCACTCCATACAGTATTGAAACAAAGTTTTATGCGAATCGACCTCGGATGTTTCATCCGAAGTCGATTCGCTCATCCCTAGTCAGGGATCCATTCAGCCTGGTATTCTTTCTCCATATTAAACACTTTTTTTTTTTAATCTGGTACTTTGTTCACATGAGCATCAGCATGATTAAAAGGGAACATAGTAACATCGTTTATAAGGCTGAAAAAAAAGACATCCGTCCATCCAGTTCAGCCTGTTATCCTGCAAGTTGTTCCAGAGTAAGGCAAAAGCTAAAAGCCAATTTTCCTCATTTTAGGGGAAAATCAGGCAGTCAGAATAACCCCCTGCATCAATGACCCTTCTTCAAAAATCGAACAACTATAACCTTTAATATTATTACACTTCAAAAATACATCCAGGCCCCTCTTGAACTCTTTTAGTGAATTGTCCATCACCCCCTCCTCAGACAGAGAGCTCCATAGTCTCACTGCTCTTACCGTAAAGAATCCTCTTCTATGTTTGTGTACAAACCTTCTTTCCTCCAGGATGTCCCCTCGTCACAGTCACAGTCTTGGGGATGAATAGATGATGGGACAGATCTCTGTACTGACCCCTGATATATTTATACATAGTAATTAGATCTCCCCTTTTATCTAAAGTGAATAACCCTCATTTTGATAATCTTTCTGGGTACTGTAGTTGCCCCATTCCAGTTATTACTTTAGTTGCCCTTTTCCGAACCCTCTCCAGCTCTGCTATGTCTGCCTTGTTCACAGGAGCCCAGAACTGTACACAGTACTCCATGTGTGGTCTGACTAGTAAATTATAAGGTGGCAGGACTATGTTTTCATCACGGGCATCTATGCCCCTTTTGATGCAACCCATTATCTTATTGGTCTTTGCAGCAGCTGTCTGACACTGGTTTCTACAGCTTAGGCTACTTTCACACTAGCGTTCGGAGCGGGTCCGTCTGATGTTTCATCAGACGGATCCGCTCCTATAATGCAGACGTTTGCATCCGTTCAGAACGGATCCGTCTGCATTATAACTTAGAAAAATTTCTAAGTGTGAAAGTAGCCTGAGCGGATCCGTCCAGACTTTACATTGAAAGTCAATGGGGGACGGATCCGCTTGAAGATTGAGCCATATGGTGTCATCTTCAAGCGGATCCGTCCCCATTGACTTCCATTATAAGTCTGGACGGATCCGCTCACCTCCGCACGGCCAGGCGGACACCCGAACGCTGCAAGCAGCGTTCAGGTGTCCGCTCACTGAGTGGAGCGGAGGCTGAACGCTGGCAGGCGGATGCATTCTCAGTGGATCCGCCTCCACTGAGAATGCATTAGGGCCGGACGGCTGCGTTCAGGGCCGCTTGTGAGCCCCTTCAAACGGAGCTCACGAGCGGACACCTGAACGCAGGTGTGAAAGTAGCCTAAGTTTGCTGTTCACTAAAATTCCTAGGTTCATTTCCATGTCAGTGTTACCCAGTGTTTTACCATTTGGAATGTACTGGTGACTTGCATTATTCCTTCCCATGTGCATAACCTTACATTTATCACTGTTAATCCTCCTCTGTCACCTCTCTGCCCATCTGTAGCAGTATACAGTATACTGTCCTCTTTTGTGTTAATTACTTTACACAGTTTTGTGTCATCTTCAAAAATGATATTTTACTGTGCAACAAAGATCATTAACCAATACTAACCCCTGTGGTACCCCACTAGTGATGGTAACCCAATCTGAGTGTGTACCATTAATAACCAACCTCTGTTTTCTATCACTGAGCTAGTTACTTACCCACAGACATTTTCTCCCAGTCCAAGCATTCGCATTTTATGTACTAATCTTGTGTGTGGAGAAGTCAAGATATATGACATCCATTAATTTGCCATGGTCAAGTCTAGAACATACCTTCTCATAGAAACTGATTATATTAGTTTGACATGACTGATCCTCATGAAACCATGCTGATTTGCTGTTAAACGCTTATTTTCATTGAGGTACTCCAAGATAGAATCTCTTAGAAAACCTTGAAACAGTTTACCCAAAACAGATGTTAAACTTACCGGCCTATAGTTTCCGGGCTCTGCTTTTGACCCATTTTGAATACTGGCATCACATTCGCTAAGCGCCAATCCTGTGGAATGCTCTCTGTCAATATAGAGTGCTCAAATAAAATAAAAAAGGGTCTTAATTCTCCTATAGGGGAGTATGCCATCTGGTCCCGGCGATTTGTCTATTTTCATCTTTTTAAGATGCCGCTGTACTTATTCCAGGGTCAAACAAGGCACTTTTAATAGGGAGTTTACTTTTACACTCTACATTTCATCTGACAGTTTATTTTCCTCAATGAATACAGTGGAGAAAAAAATATTTTATAGCTTTGCTTTCTCCTCATCGCTCTCTGCAACTCCCCCATCATCACTCTGTAAAGGGTCATTTATATAATTGAAGAACATTTTAGGGTTAGTTTTACTCTCTTGGCAATGAATCTCTCTGTTGCCAGTTTGGCTGCTTTTATTTGTCTTTTACATATTCAGATTTTTTCCTTATTTTATTTCAAGGATTCCTTGACCACTCACGGTTTCAGTGTCACGGCTGTGTCAGTCTTGTTGTGCGCCATGCACGTTAGCCGTGCATGCTGGTTGCCAGGGGCAACGTGTTGTTTTGCAACATGTGTGCTTTCCTCCTTTCTCCTGGTTCCTTCTCTGTGGGGTTTACTACCTGGCTGGGTGTGGTCACTAGGTGCTGATATTGCTTGTGGCTGGTAGTGTCATGGTCTTACCTGCTTGCTGCTCTCCTTCGTTTGACATGTGCTGGCGGCCATCTTGGTTTTCTGGGTTTCTTGTAGCCTTCCACCCTGCGGCTCCTCCTTCCCCTGGGAGGAGCTGGATGCCTAGCTCATATATATAGGAGGTCTGTGGCTTCAGTTCCTTGCTTGGTCCTCTTGTGTTCACATGCTTCTAAGACTGCTGCTGCTTCTGGTTCCTGATCCTGGCTTCGTCTGACTACCCTGCTGGTTCCTGATCCTGGCTTCGTCTGACTACCCTGCTGGTTCCTGATCCTGGCTTCGTCTGACTACCCTGCTGGTTCCTGATCCTGGCTTCGTCTGACTACCCTTCTGGTTCCTGACCTCTGGCTTCGCAAAGACTCTGCTCGGTTTCACCATCCGTTTGGACTTTTGCTTTACAGCTTTATTTTCAATAAAGCCTTCTTATTTTCACTTATCTCTTGTTGTACGTCTGGTTCATGGTTCCGTGACATTAGGACCAAGCCATGAATTCTGACGGTACAGGGCCATCCTCGCTACCCGCGCTGGTTGCCAGACTTGATCAGCAGGATCACCTGTTGGGTCGGTTCGCTGTGGCGTTGCAAACCCTGCTTGAACGCACGGCTCATTTCGCTCCCGTTGCCGATGGGTCGGTTGTCGCTCCTGGGCTCGCTCCTACTGCCGCTCCGGTTGTTGCGCCAGAGTCTACCCCGACACCTGTTGTTGCGCCTGCGGTGTTTCGGGGTATGACCGGTTCTGCCCCTCTTCCACAGCGCTTTGGGGGAGAGCCAACTCAGTGCCGAGGTTTCCTTAACCAGGTGGGCATTTATTTCGAGTTGCTGCCACATGCCTTTCCTACTGAGAGATCAAAGGTGGGCTTCTTGATCTCGCTGCTCTCGGACAAGGCCTTGGCCTGGGCCAGCCCTTTATGGGAGAACAACAATCCGGTGGTTGCCGAGTTTTCCGGTTTTGTTGCTTCTCTTCGGAAGGTATTCGATGTGCCGGCTCGTGCTGCCTCTGCTGCGAAGCTCCTTATGTCCATCAGACAGGGTTCACGATCCGTAGCTGAATACGCCATTGAGTTTCGTACCCTAGCAGCAGAGGTGGGCTGGAATAATGAGGCTCTGGTCGCTGCTTTCTCTCATGGTCTCTCGGATGCCTTGAAGGATGAGGTTGCAGCTAAGGACCTACCAGTTGAGCTCGAGTCTCTTATTTCTTTCCTGATTTTGATTGACACCAGACTCAGGGAGAGACCTTCCTTTAAGGAGAACCTGCGGAGGTCTTCTAACAGATTGGTGCCTACGTTTGCTGTCCCACCCGTGCCTCCCTCTCCTCCCACGCCTCCTGGGGATGACTTGTCTGGGGGTGAACCCATGCAGCTGGGGTTTGCTCGCCTGTCCGAGGGGGAGAGGGCACTCCGGAGACGCGAGGGCCGATGCATGTACTGTGGTCTCGGTGGGCATTTTCGGTTGGCATGTCCGAACCGTCCGGGAAACGCTCGTACCCTGAGATCCTGTCGGGGGCAGATCTTGGGTGGAGTCTCCTCGTCCCCGGTTTCCCGTGTTGACAAACCACTGATCACTGTTGTCCTCGCCTGGGTCGGGGGCTCGGTGACGACCCAGGCGTTGGTGGACTCTGGTGCTGGTGGTTTGTTCATTGATAGTGTGTTCGCTGCCGCCAATTCCATTCCTCTGCAGGCTCGAGGTTCCCCACTGGCTCTTGAGGCGATAGACGGCAGACCCCTTCTGCCGCCACACGTGACTCATGAGACCCTTCCAGTGGGGATAGCCATTGGTGCCGTTCACAGAGAGTCGGTCTGCCTCCAGGTTATTTCGTCTCCACACTACTCGGTGGTCTTGGGGTACCCCTGGCTCCAGAAGCATAATCCGACTTTCGATTGGAGATCGGTCGAGATCCTCTCGTGGTCACCGCAGTGTGGGGCTAGTTGCATCCATGGGTCTGTCAAGTTGCTGTGTACTTCCTCGGACTCTCTGTTGCCTCCTGAATACGAGGAGTACCGGGATGTATTCGATAAGGTGCGCGCGGTTGCCCTACCTCCGCACCGCCCATACGATTGTGCCATAGAGTTACAATCTGGTGCCGTTCCTCCTCGTGGCAAAGTCTATCCACTGTCGGTAGCGGAGAATGAGGCCATGGAGGAGTACGTGAGGGAGGCGCTTTCACGCGGACACATTCGCAAATCTTCGTCCCCGGCAGGGGCTGGATTTTTCTTTGTGAAAAAGAAGGGCGGTGAGTTGAGGCCTTGCATCGATTACAGGGGTCTCAATCGCATCACGATCAAGAACGCTTACCCGATACCCTTGATTTCCGAGCTGTTCGATCGCCTTAAAGGGGCCACGGTCTTTACCAAACTCGACCTGAGGGCGGCATATAACCTGGTAAGGATCAAGGCGGGCGATGAGTGGAAGACCGCGTTTAACACCAGGACCGGTCATTACGAATCCTTGGTTATGCCCTTTGGGTTGTGCAATGCGCCCGCAGTCTTTCAGGAATTCATCAACGATGTTTTCCGTGACCTGTTGCAGCAGTGTGTGGTAGTCTATTTGGATGACATCTTGGTATATTCTGAATCCATGGAGGCCCACATTCTGGATGTCAGACGAGTGTTGCAACGGTTACGAGAGAACAAGCTGTTCGGTAAGCTTGAGAAATGCGAATTTCACCGATCCCAGGTAACCTTCTTAGGTTACATCATTTCCGCTGAGGGGTTCTCCATGGATCCTGAGAAGGTTTCGGCTGTCTTACAGTGGCCCCAGCCCAGTGGTCTTCGTTCCCTGCAGCGCTTTTTGGGCTTCGCCAATTATTATCGGAAGTTCATCAGGGACTTTTCCATGCTGGCCAAGCCTCTCACGGATCTGACCAGGAAGGGCAGTAATTCCCAGGTCTGGCCGCTCGAGGCCATCCGAGCTTTTGAGGCCCTAAAGTCCGCCTTTGTGTCGGCTCCGATTCTGTCGCATCCCAACCCTGGGTTGCCCTTTGTCCTCGAGGTGGACGCGTCTGAGACGGGAGTAGGCGCCCTTCTGTCTCAGCGTAGAACACCAGAGGGTCCTCTGCTTCCTTGTGGGTTTTACTCCCGGAAACTGTCTTCCGCGGAGTGCAACTATCAGATTGGTGACAGGGAGTTATTGGCCATCGTGCAGGCCCTTAAAGAATGGAGGCACTTGCTCGAGGGTTCGGTGGTTCCGGTTCTCATCCTGACGGACCACAAGAATCTGACCTACCTTTCTGAGGCCAAGAGATTGACACCACGTCAGGCCAGATGGGCTCTGTTCTTGTCACGTTTTAATTACGTGGTCTCCTACCTACCCGGTTCCAAGAACATCAGGGCGGATGCCTTATCACGGCAGTACTCCGAGCTGTCCAGGGAGGAGTCGATTCCGACTTCGGTCATACCTCCGAATCAGATCCTGGCCGCCATTCGCACCAGCCTGACCTCTCCCCTGGGTGAGCAGATTTTGGCGGCTCAATCTGGTGCTCCCTCTGGGAGACCCAACGGCAGAGGTTTTGTGCCTGAGGAGTTGCGCACTCGGTTGTTGCGAACCTACCATAACTCCAAGACCGCGGGGCATCCTGGAAAGAATCAGCTGTCCTGGGCTGTTTCACGTCTGTTCTGGTGGCCTTCCCTACGTTCCGACATCGCCGCATATGTAGCGGCATGCTCCGTTTGTGCCCAGAGTAAGTCCCCTCGGCACCTTCCGTTGGGCCTTCTGCAACCCATAGCCACCGGGGAGCGCCCATGGTCACACCTGGGGATGGATTTCATTGTGGACCTCCCTGCATCCCGAGGCCATACGGTCATTCTCATGATTGTGGATCGGTTTTCCAAAATGTGCCACTGTGTTCCTCTCAAGAAGTTACCCTCTGCACAAGAGTTGGCCACGATTTTTGCCAGGGAGGTCTTCCGGTTGCACGGTTTGCCTAAGGAGATTGTGTCGGATCGGGGGAGTCAGTTTGTGTCCAGGTTCTGGCGCGCCTTTTGCTCCCAGTTGGGGATTCATCTCTCCTTCTCCTCGGCCTACCACCCTCAGTCCAATGGGGCCGCAGAACGATCCAATCAGGCCTTGGAGCAATTCCTTCGTTGCTATGTCTCCGATCACCAAGACAATTGGGTTGACCTCCTGCCTTGGGCTGAGTTTGCCAGGAACACGGCGGTGAACTCTTCCTCTGGGACGTCTCCCTTCATGGCCAATTATGGGTTCCAACCTGCCGTGTTACCGGAGGTATTCTCTCCCCAGGATATTCCGGCTGTGGAGGATCACCTTTCCGTCCTACGTGCTTCTTGGGTACAGATCCAGAAGTCCCTTGAGGTCTCTGCGCAGCGCCAGAGACTCCAGGCTGATCGCAGACGAGCGCCTGCTCCTTCCTACCAGGTCGGAGACCGTGTATGGTTGTCCACCCGCAACCTCAACCTTCGAGTGCCCACTCCCAAGCTGGCGCCTCGCTTTGTTGGTCCCTTCCGAGTGCTTCGCAGGGTAAACCCGGTAGCCTATGCCCTTGCGCTTCCTCCTGGCATGCGGATCTCCAACGTGTTTCATGTCTCCCTGTTGAAGCCACTGGTGTGTAATCGTTTCACTTCCTCGGTTCCTCGGCCTCGTCCGGTCCAAGTGGGCAATCGTGAGGAATATGAGGTGAGCAATATCCTGGACTCACGCCTGGTCCGCGGTCGGTTGCAGTTTTTGGTCCATTGGCGTGGTTATGGTCCAGAGGAGCGTTCCTGGGTTCCCTCCGCAGATGTCCATGCTCCTGCCTTGCTCCGAGCCTTCCACGCACGCTTCCCTCAGAAACCGTTTTGTGCTCCGCGGAGGAGGGGCCCTTGAGGGGGAGGTACTGTCATGGTCTTACCTGCTTGCTGCTCTCCTTCGTTTGACATGTGCTGGCGGCCATCTTGGTTTTCTGGGTTTCTTGTAGCCTTCCACCCTGCGGCTCCTCCTTCCCCTGGGAGGAGCTGGATGCCTAGCTCATATATATAGGAGGTCTGTGGCTTCAGTTCCTTGCTTGGTCCTCTTGTGTTCACATGCTTCTAAGACTGCTGCTGCTTCTGGTTCCTGATCCTGGCTTCGTCTGACTACCCTGCTGGTTCCTGATCCTGGCTTCGTCTGACTACCCTGCTGGTTCCTGATCCTGGCTTCGTCTGACTACCCTGCTGGTTCCTGATCCTGGCTTCGTCTGACTACCCTTCTGGTTCCTGACCTCTGGCTTCGCAAAGACTCTGCTCGGTTTCACCATCCGTTTGGACTTTTGCTTTACAGCTTTATTTTCAATAAAGCCTTCTTATTTTCACTTATCTCTTGTTGTACGTCTGGTTCATGGTTCCGTGACAGGTAGCCTGGAGTGCAGTTGTCCTCCAGCCTCTGTTGGTGCTGGAGCTATGCTCCTGACCTGGGTGTTCCATCTGCCCAGTCCTTGAGGGCCATCTCGTGAGACACATTGTCACGATGGGGAGTGGGGGAAACTCCCCACCGAACACAGTGGAAAAAACAGGGATGATAACTAGGAGAAAGGAGGAAAGCACACACATGCTGCAAAACAACACATTGCCCCTGGAAACCAACATGCTTGGGTAACGTGTCACAGCACACAACAACAAGACCATAACATAGCTATGACATTCAGTTTCCCAGTCTATATCTGGGAAGTTGAAGTCCCTCATAATACCAACCTCATTATGATTTTCCACGTTATCTATTTCCTTTAGGCCTCATGCACACGGAAGCCTCAAAAAACAGAAGCCGCCCGTGTTGCCTTCCGCAATTTGCAGAACTGAACGGACGCCAGCAATATAAATGCCTATTCTTGTCCGCATTACATTTTTTTAACGGGTCCGCGGAACAGAGCCACGGATGCGGACAGCACACGGAGTGCTGTCAGCATCTTTTGTGGCCCCATTGAAGTGAATGGGTCCGCATCAGAGCCGCCAAAACGGCTGTGTTCTGGAAGACTTTGCCGTACCCCTTCTAGCACTGGACCGGCCAGGTGTCTCCAGGTAATGCCTTGGAGATGATCGACCTGGTGGAGCGCTACGAGGCCACCAGAAATCTACAGGGGGGTTCTTTTGGGAGGGGGCTAGTCAAACCCCAGATAGCTCCACCCCAGACCCGGCAGCTGGTGCCAGCCAAACTCTCCCAGGACGTACCCCCTGTGGACCCAGCCCCGGTGGTCTGCTGGCGATGTCAGGAGCCTGGACACATAAGGGCCAACTGTCCCCCATCGGGGTGAACCCATGGACACCAACTATAGCTACCGCCACTCATTATATGCCAGGAAGTTGTGTGCCACAGGAACCTCCGAGACTATAGACAATAGATAGTCACCTGTGCCAGGTGCAAATGGGAGATACCCTGCAATGGTGCTGCTGGACTCAGGGAGCCTGGTGTCCCTGGTAAGAGCTGCCCTGGTGCGGTCCGCCGAGTATACTGGCCCAAAAGTAGGCATAGTGTGCATCCATGGAGACTTAAAGAACTATTCCACCGCACTGGTGTCACTATCCTCGGTGGCCAGCCCGTGGACTCATGAGGTGGCTGTTGCCACAAATTTGCACTATTAACTAATAATTGGGAGAGACTTCCCCGGTTTCCCGGCACTATGGCCGGATACGAAAGTTACTGGTACCCGGGAGACAGATGTGACCCTAGCAGAGTGGCCTGGCTCAGGGGGGAGACCAGAATCATGGGAACCTGAGTCCGAAGGGTCAGCGGTAGGGGTGACCGCCACTTCGGTGGAAGAGGGGGAGACAACCCCACTGGTGGGAGACGTGGAGGACTTGCCGCCCGATCCGAAGTTGGCAGACCTCAACGTCTCTGGAGATAACTTTGGTACAGCATAGCACCAGGACCCAACTCTATCTCAAGCCTGGGAAAATGTGGTAGTAGTTTTGTTTTAAAAATTATTTTTATTGGTTTTAAAACAACGAAATTGTACACTAGTTGTTTGCCCCACGAGGGCAGCAGTATAAGAATACAACTGATGCAGTACAATCCAATGAGAAAAACAACTACAAAGAATAGGAGGGGGGGGGAGGGGAGGGGGGGAGGTCAGAGGAAAAAAAAAAGGAGGGGATGAGGAAATTGCTTTTGCTGCAGTTATGTAGTACATGGATACACATTTATTAAAACGTTGGTGTGTGTGTGCTCATAACCAGTAATCTGTGTTTATATTAGTTCGAGAAATCCCTATATTCTTTCCAAGGTTTCCATATTGCTTCAAATCGTTGTGGCGTTCGGGCTTCCCAGTGTGCAATTTGCTCTAGGCGGTATAATTGATCACACCTTTGAATCCAATGTTTTAATGGGGGTGATTCTGCTTTTTTCCAGTAGACTGCAATGAGTAGTCTGGACGACGCTAGCAAAATCTGGCCCAATTTTTGTGTGTCCCTGGGACACTTGAGATTCCCGAACACCCCAAAGAGACATAGTTTCGATGAAACTGGTATGGATATTTTACAAACGTCCGAGATGACTTTGCAAATCATTCGCCAATAGGATGCAATTTTAGAACATTTCCACCATAAATGGCTGTGAGTGCCTATTTCAAGATCACATCTTCAGCAGACCGGGCTGCATTCAGGAAACATACGGTTAATTCTCTGTGGTGTGTAGTACCATTGGGTTAGTACTTTATAACTATTTTCTTGTAGTTTGACACACCTGGACACCCTATGGGGGGGGGGGGCCTTCAGGACATTGTGTAACTCCTTCTCTGAGAATTGGATATTTAGTTCACTTTCCCATTTTGAGATAAAGGGAAATTTGTCAGAGCGTGTTAGGGCCAATAGCAGGCTGTATAGTTTGGATAACTTTCCTTTTGGTTCTTTTGTCTGAAGGGCTAGTTTCTCAAAAACAGATTGTTCTGAGGTCACAGTGAGATTTTTAAGGTGGGATTTCATAAAGTGAATAAAATGGGCTATGTGGAAATTGGAAAGGTTGGCTATTATAGGGTGTTTTTTCAATTCGTCGAAAGTTGGGATGTCATTATCTGGGCATAGAGATAAAACCGGTGTGGTGACAGTCGGATAGGGTTTCCCAGAACTGGGTTGAGGCGTGGCAGAGGACATCACAAACTTGCATCAGGGTGAGGTAATTTGGTAATAGGTGATCTTTCCATTTAGAGTCCTTCCACATGTCAAAAGTGTATTTAGTGATATTGTTATATGTTTGTAGTTTAGCATTCTTTTGGGATTGGTCCAGGAAGATTAAAGAGTGAAGTGGTAGGTTTAACATATTGTCTTCAGTGATTAAGTCTAGTCGGTTTGAGTAAGGTCTGAGCCATTCTAGGCATCTAAGAGCAATTACTGCTTTGTGGTAGGTATATAATTCCGGAATACCGAGCCCACCATTCGTGGGGTGCTGTGCCATAAGTGTGAGAGGCAGTCTAGATCTCTTTCCACCCCAAAGGAATTTTGATAGGATCCCTTGCATTTTTGTAAAATAAGCTTTGGGAATTGGGATAGGCAATGCTTGAAGGTAGTAAAGAACAGTGGGCAGGAGTACTGTTTTGATGAGCATCCTGCGACCAAACCACGATATGAATGGAATATCCCAAGAACCTATCAAGTCTTCTAATCATTTTGGCAGTGTTTGAAAATTATCTCGAAACAAATTCGAAAAATCCGGAGTTAGTGTTATCCCTAAGAATACTATCGATTCAGTGGTCCATTGAAAAGGGGTGGTTTTTTTGTAAAGTGGTCATGACTAGTGGTTTCAGGTTCACATTTAGGACTATGGATTTAGCTAAGTTCACTGAAAAATTGGATAGGGAGTGATAAGTCTGCAGTGTAGACATAATTGCTGGAAAGGCTAGATTTGGGTTAGTGATAAGTAGGAGTACATCGTCGGCAAATGCAGCTGTTTGATGGGTTATGGACCCTACTTTCATTCCCTCGATTTCAGCATGTTGTCGAAATGATTGAAGAAGTGTTTCTATAACCAACACAAACAGTAGGGGAGAGAGGGGGCAGCCTTGGCGTGTGCCGTTTGATATTGTGAATACTGGGGAGAGGGTGCCATTCACCAGGATGCGTGCTGTAGATTTATAATACATTGCCATAACCCTGGTTATGAATATATTCGGGATTCCAAATTTTGCTAACGTTTGTGTCGTAAAGAGCTAATCCACTGACAAAAGCTTTCTCGGCATCCATGCTTAGGATAGCTAATGGTGATTTGGACTTGGTAGCTAGTTGTATAAGGTTTATAACCCTGATAATGTTGTTTTTCCCTTCCCTTCCAGGTATGAAGCCCACCTGTTCCGCTGAAATAAGGTCCGGTAAGTAAAGTTTTAATCTGTTGGCCAGCATTTTTGCATAAAGTTTAAGGTCATTATTGAGGAGCGAAATTGGCCTATAGTTTGAGCAGAGTGAGTGGTCTTTATTAGGTTTAGGGATAATGGATATTTGTGCAGACAACATATCTCTGGTGAATGGTTTCCCCTCTCTCGCCTCGTTACAGACTGCCAATAGCCGGGGTAATAAGGACTCTTTAAACGAGGAGTAGTAAAAGACTGGCAGGCCATCAGGTCCGGGACTCTTGTTCATTGGAGAATTTTTTAAAGCTAGCTGTAGTTCCGCTAGAGTATACGGAGCAGATAGCTTTTTGGCTTGCTCAGTAGTTAAAGTAGGGAGTTTGAGTGTATCTAGCCAGTTTTGAATATGTTATTTTTTCTCATTGATTTGGGACGGGGTTGGATTAACTTGTAAATTATATAATTGACTGTAGTAATTACAAAACTGTTCAGCAATTAATTCTGTTTTGTATATTACCTGCGAGTTTTGGGATTTTATGTGAGAGATGTAGGACGCCATTTTCCGTTTTTTGATTTGGGACATGAGTACTTTCGTAGCTTTATTGCCGTGGGCGTAGTATTTATATTGAGTGGATAGAAACAGTTTAGCTGTGTTGGCAGTTAGTATATATTTCAGTTCTGATCTTAGGGTGTCCAGGTGTGCCAAAGTATCTTCTTTTAATAATCTCCTGTGCTGTGTCTCCAATTTAGAGATAGCTGAGGTGAATTATTCTATTTTCTTTAACTTCTGTCTTTTAACATGAGAGCCCAAAGCAATTAGATGGCCTCTTATAACAGTTTTGTGAGCGTCCCAAAGTACAGCCTGGGATAGGTCTGCTGATTCATTCAAGTTAAAATATTCCTCTATCATATCAGCTAATTTTGGGATAGTAGAGCTATTCAGTAATGTTTAATTTAACCTACACCTATATTCCACTTTAGGCATGTTGGGAATAGTACATGTGAGGAAAACTGGGGCATGATCTGACCGAAGTATATTCCCAATCCTGGATGAGATACAATACTGAAGTGCTTGCGTATTTAGGAAGATGTAATCTAATCTTTGATAGGAGTGGTGAGCAGAGGAGAAATAGGTATAGTCTTTTTCGTTGGAGTGCATTGCTCTCCAGACGTCTATAAGACCCTGTTGGGAAAGTACCTTTTTTATTTTACATAGTGATATTTTTGACATTGATGAGGATCCAGTGGAAGAGTCGAGGTTAGGGACTGATGCGACGTTAAAGTCTCCTCCTAGGATGATAATACCCGCTGCAAAATTCCCAAGTTTCTTTGTGTTTTCCAGAAGCCATGTGGTTTTCGCCGTATTAGGTACATATATATTACAAACAGTGAAAAGCTGGGGACCTATCTTCCCTTTTACAAAGATATATCTACCATCCCTGTCCGCCAACGTGTCTTGAAGTATAAACTGAGTATTTTTATGGATGGCTATGCTGACCACTTTCGTGGCCGTTGATGGAGAAGTGCTATGAAACCATTGGTTATATAGCATATGTGATAGCTTTGGAACATGGTTTATGCGAAAGTGGGTTTCTTTCAATAAAGCTACTTGCACTCTCATCTTATGCAAATAATGACATATTTGGCTCCTTTTTGATGGTGCGTTTAGACCTCTAACATTGTATGTATATACACTCACCTAAAGAATTATTAGGAACACCTGTTCTATTTCTCATTAATGCAATTATCTAGTCAACCAATCACATGGCAGTTGCTTCAATGCATTTAGGGGTGTGGTCCTGGTCAAGACAATCTCCTGAACTCCAAACTGAATGTCAGAATGGGAAAGAAAGATGATTTAAGCAATTTTGAGCATGGCATGGTTGTTGGTGCCAGACGGGCCGGTCTGAGTATTTCACAATCTGCTCAGTTACTGGTATTTTCACGCACAACCATTTCTAGGGTTTACAAAGAATGGTGTGAAAAGGGAAAAACATCCAGTATGCGGCAGTCCTGTGGGCGAAAATGCCTTGTGGATGCTAGAGGTCAGAGGAGAATGGGCCGACTGATTCAAGCTGATAGAAGAGCAACGTTGACTGAAATAACCACTTGTTACAACCGATGTATGCAGCAAAGCATTTGTGAAGCCATAACACGCACAACCTTGAGGCGGATGGGCTAAAACAGCAGAAGACCCCACCGGGGTCCACTCATCTCCACTACAAATAGGAAAAAGAGGCTACAATTTGCACGAGCTCACCAAAATTGGACTGTTGAAGACTGGAAAAATGTGGCCTGATCTGATGAGTCTCGATTTCTGTTGAGACATTCAAATGGTAGAGTCCGAATTTGGCGTAAACAGAATGAGAACATGTATCCATCATCTGATGGCTACTTCCAGCAGGATAATGCACCATGTCACAAAGCTCGAATCATTTCAAATTGGTTTCTTGAACATGACAATGAGTTCACTGTACTAAAATGGCCCTCACAGTCACCAGATCTCAACCCAATAGAGCATCTTTGGGATGTGGTGGAACGGGAGCTTCGTGCCCTGGATGTGCATCCCTCAAATCTCCATCAACTGCAAGATGCTATCCTATCAATATGGGCCAACATTTCTAAAGAATGCTATCAGCACCTTGTTGAATCAATGCCACGTAGAATTAAGGCAGTTCTGAAGGCAAAAGGGGGTCCAACACCGTATTAGTATGGTGTTCCTAATAATTCTTTAGGTGAGTGTATATGTAAGCTAGCCATGCAAATATAATCCTAGTTCGTGAACAGACATCCTTACCTGAATCCAGTACCGGTAATGTGCGTAACAATAGGAGGGGGGGAGGAAAGGAGTAGGATAGAGGGGGGAGGACCTAAAGCAAAAAAAAGGAAAAAAAACAGTAGTAACAGTATATTACAATATAATACCTAACGGAGGGTCTCCAAGTAAGAGACATGTGGACTGGGGAGGGGGTCTACAATGAGTGGACCGAATCCCCATTTGAGCTAGCTGTCGTGGGATATAAAGACATTTAATCAGAAAGACATAAGGGACATTGGCAGAAAAGTGAAGTGACTTGTTAGGAATAACTGTAATTTTTCCTTTTGCCACTGGGTGTCACTCTGTGATTAGAAAACCATTTATCATAACACTTAACTAATATAACCCAACATATATAGGACTATCACAACTTGTTGAGGAGATAGCAGTGCTGAAGGAGGATGAATTTAGAAGTATAAGCCAGGAAGAGTAGATACGGAGCTAGGGTTAGGTAAGGAGAGTTAACTGAGAATTTTGCAGAAACACCAGATAATAACGCCTACGAAAAACAGGTCAGGGGTTTCTATTTTAACAGATAACAGGAGTTATTGTGACCTAGCCTTTGTAGGTCATCAGAGTAAATGTGTATAGACGGTGTTTTAGTTCCGTCCTGTGTTGATCCGTCATCAGACGGGTAGTTGTCCCTGGGCCTTCCTTGGTTTCTGCCTCTTGGTTGTTCCTTCTTGCCAGGAATTCCTTACGGGTAGTGCAGGTAGCGCAGCTAGATTTTGCGCAGGGCACCAGTCCTGAATATCCAGGTCTTTAATGTCCAGGACGTCACATACTCTCTGTAAGTCAGCATGTGCCCGGATGACTTGCTTCCTGAGCAGTGTATTAATTAGTAAACCGAATGGGTGAAGCCACCGCTATGTTAGCTTCTTTTGCTGCAGGATGTCCAGAAGTGGTTTCAGGTGCCGTCTCTTCCTGAGAGTCATGGGCGATAAGTCCTGATATAGTGAAATGATGGAACCT
This sequence comes from Bufo bufo, assembly GCF_905171765.1. NCBI lineage: Eukaryota > Metazoa > Chordata > Amphibia > Anura > Bufonidae > Bufo > Bufo bufo. The sequence continues at coordinate 47,711 of NW_024400057.1, forward strand.
TCAATGTCCACCGTTTTGTTATTTCTTGCTGCTGCCAGGATTTGTTCTTTTGCTGAAAAACTGGTCATGAGGCAAATGACGTCCCTGGGAGGATCTTGTGGCTTTGGGATCGGCCGCAGTGCCCTATGAATCCTGTCCATCTCTAGCTTTTCTGGTGGACAGTCTGGTACAAGGCGGGAGAAAAACAACACCACCTCTTGTTTCAGGGACTCCATTGAAACTGACTCAGGGACCCCTTTGAGCCTTATATTATTTTTTCGTCCCCTATTATCTTGGTCCTCTACTAGGACATACAAGTAGTTAATGTGGGCCTGTGCATTGTCCATACTGGTTGCCACTTGCTCCCCAAATTCAATAAGGGTCTGCTTTTCAGTCTCTAGTGCATCCACTCTGGCACTTAACTGATGTACGTCTTGTTTTATTTCAGATAAATCCTGCCTGAGGGGCTCTAAAGCGTCATGCAAGAGGTCTCTCATGAAGACTCTGGACATCGGTAAGTCGTCTGATGCAGCGGTCTCCTCTGGATCTCTATCTCTTTTCCCCTCTGAGTCAGCGTCTTTACCTGCTATTAGAGCCGCCCGGCGCGCAGTCGCCATCTTGGATTCTGACCTTGCTTCAGTTTTCCTCACAAATTTGTCTAGATTGCTCTGATTTGAAGCGGTTTTCAACCTCCCAGGTGTTTCTTTAGCCTTGTCCTTGCCGATTTTTCCCATTTTTCGCCGTTATCTTTGCTTTAATAAGCTCAAAAGGGCTCGGTCACCAGCAGAGCTCTTCACTCAGCCTGCATCCGGCTCGGCCGCTAGACTCCACCCCCCAAAATGTGGTAGTAGTTGAGGGTGAGCCGCAACAACCAGGGGCCGAGTCTATGTTCCCCCGTTTTGTGGTTTAACAGGAGATGCTGTACCGGGTAAATCAACTTCGGGGTGAGCATATTGAACAGCTGGTGGTGCCCAAGGCATATCGCAAGCTCGTGTTGGAGTTAGCCCACCAACATGTTCTTGGGGGACACCTGGGCCCAGTGTGTTCAGAGAGGTGGAAGAGTATTGCAAGTCTTGCCCAACTTGCCAGATAACCAGCCCCCAGCCACATTTCTGTAGTCACCTGGTCCCTCTCCCGATTATTGAGGTTCCATTCGAGCGGATCGCTATGGATCTCATAGGCCCAGTACCAAAGTCTGCTAAAGGGCACCAACACATCTTAGTCGTCCTCGACTACGCCACTCGGTACCCGGAGGCGGTGCTGCTGCGTCATACATCAGCCAAACTCATAGCTAAGGAGTTAATGGAGATGTTTTCTCGAGTGGGTCTGCCTAAGGAGGTTCTGACTGACCAAGGGACCCCGTTTATGTCCAAGGTCATGAGGGAACTCTGTAAATTGCTCCACATAAAACAGCTACGGACGTCCGTCTATCATCCGCAAACGGATGGCCTGGTAGAGAGGTTTAATCAAACACAAAAAAATATGTTAAAAAGAGCGGTGTCTAAGGATGGGAGGGACTGGGACCTTCTTCTGCCATATCTCATGTTTGCAGTGCTAGAAGTGCCCCAGGCCTCTACTGGGTTCTCACCCTTTAAACTGCTATACGGCAGACACCCTCGTGGTCTGTTGGACGTGGCCAAAGAGGCGTGGGAACAACAGTCCACACCACACAAAAGTGTTGTTGAGTATGTCACCCAGATGCAGGGACGGATGGAAATTGTTTACTCTGGTTAGGGAGCATATGGAAGCAGCACAGCGAGCCCAGTGCAGGGTTTATAATAGCGCAGGCTCGGGTCCGGAACTTTAACCCGGGTGATCGGGTGTTGGTTTTGGTACCGACCATAGACAGTAAGTTCAGAACTAGGTGGCAGGGGCCCTACGAGGTACTTGAAACAATTGGAGAGGTAGATTACAAGGTACACCAGCCAGGGAGGCGGAAGCCGGGGCAGGTGTACCATGTGAATCTGCTTAAACCTGGAAAGATAGGGAAACCTGTATGGGAGACAGCCCACGACCAGGGTTCCTAGGGGAAGCGGTTTTGGCCCCTCTGTCTGAAGCAAGGAAAGCAGCTGCCACAGTGAAAATTGCTGACAGCCTCTCCTCTAAACAGGATCAGGAAGCCAGAGAGTTCATTAGTGGGAACAGGCTGGCAGAGCGATCTGTGTCTGCAGGCCGAATGGTGGAGCGGGGAGAAATCTTCCTGCTTCACCATTCTGTGTGCCGCCGGCCTGAAGGAGGGGAGGAGAGCTGGGAGCGGAGCGGTGAGTGAAAGGACCGCAGCTTCCAGCGATCCAGCAATGAGCGCTTCCATCTGTATTGATGGATGCGTTCATTGCTTCTGGCACCCCCACTGAGAGCCGGCACCCGGGGCGGAACTTCCCCCACCTCCCCACCCCCCAGTACGCCACTGATGCTCCCTTCCTCTGCTGCTGTGTAAACTAAGACTCTAATACTAGCCGGGCCCCCCAACCTCTTGGCTATGTTACAGATAATACAACCGGATCCATTCATAACGGATGCAGATGGTTGTATTTTCAGTAACGGAAGAGTTCTTGCTGAACTCTGGCGGATCCAGCAAAAATGCTAGTGTGAAAGTAGCCTAAGGTGTAGGATAATAAATATACAAAAACTTTTTAATTGTATGTATACTAATTCTAGAAGCCAAACTAATAAAACTGATGATCTGGAAGTAGTAATGTCTGAGGATAACTATGACATAATGGGAATAACTGAGACATGGCTGGATGATAACTATGACTGGCTGGTTAACGTACAGGCAGTGGTGTACATGTTGTGACAAACTGCCATTTGCCACTGGGCATTGTAGAGGACTGATGGCTAGCCTCCTGCCCTACGACTATGGCCCCGGGACATATTACCCTTCAAGAACAGAACTATGCCGCATGTCTAGACTGTTCTTAGGACCGAACGCGGTCAGCGGTGTATAGTAAAGAATCTATGGAACTGTTTTGGGCAGAAAATTGTGCTTGCGGTCGGTCATAAAGGACTTCACTTAACTTTTGATCCGCTGGAGGGATTTGTGTGATTTTTGGGAGTGTTTATGTTTGATGTATGCGGAGTTTAAATATGTAATTTTTATGGAGATGGAATGTATGGTTTTAAAGTTATAGAGTATGTTTAAAAACTGTATTTTTACTGTCTGTGATAGTTATGTTAACCCATAATTATATCACAGACAGAAAGGAGGTTTTTGTGTATTTGGGTGGAAATTCCTGCCCTATTGTTCCCACATGTGTATTGGTGGTCTCCCTTTGTCCTAGGAGATAATTGAATTGCACTTCGGGTGTCTCTAGGGCAGAGAGGCGGAGACCATGATGCATTGTGGGGACCTGTATAAATATGGGCGGGTAGCCCTCAATAAGGAGTTCATGCTCAGTTCCTGTTTTAACCCTTCAAAATGCAGCCTCGTCTCGTTATTGGAGGGAATTGCTGTGTCACGCTGGGGATTGCTATGCTCTGCATATTCCCTGGAGGAGAGATCTTTCCCACACGGTCCTGAATGCTGGAGGTTCGTTCAGGGTGGAAGGAAGACGGCACGGCTCCAGTTAAGCTACGGCGGTTGTGGAGTCTGCGGAGGTTGTGGTGTCCAGTGCGGTGCTTGTGGTCCTCGGCGCAAGCTAGGAAGCGTCTATTAACGGAAGCGGATCCGTTACATTGGTGGCAAGCGGTGGGATGGCTTCCCTAGTGCGAGGAGCAGCATCCTGGGAACACCAAGCAAAACTGGACTATTGGTATAGTCACGTACGGTTTGACGCTATGCTGAAGAGGCGGTTGGCTATCTACGGGCCCCACCTAACAGAGGAAATTGTACCGGAAGTGAGGAGAGAACTGGCAGAGTATCTGCAGCAGGAAGCAGAATATCGGGCAGAGATAGCGAAGTATTCCGTCCCTGCGCCCCAGCAAAAACGTGAGTTACAGGGGGGCGAAGGTGTCGTCCTTCCCCCCCAGCGGCAGTGTGAACCCCAGGGGGCCGAAGGTGTCGTCCTTCCCCCCCAGCGGCAGTGTGTACCCCAGAGGGCCGAAGGTGTCGTCCTTCCCCCCCAGCGGCAGTGTGAACCCCAGGGGGCCGAAGGTGTCGTCCTTCCCCCCCAGCGGCAGTGTGAACCCCAGGGAGCTGAAGGTGTCGTCCTTCCCCCCCAGCGGCAGTGTGTACCCCAGGGGGCCGAAGGTGTCGTCCTTCCCCCCCAGCGGCAGTGTGTACCCCAGGGGGCCGAAGGTGTCATCCTTCCCCCCCAGCGGCAGTGTGTACCCCAGGGGACTGAAGTCCTTCTCCCCCAGCGGCAGTGTGAACCCCAGGGGGCCGAAGGTGTCGTCCTTCCCCCCCAGCGGCAGTGCGTACCCCAGGGGGCCGAAGGTGTCGTCCTTCCTCCCCAGCGGCAGTGTGAACCCCAGGGAGCTGAAGGTGACGTACTTCCCCACCAGTGGCAGTGTGTACCCCAGGGGGCCGAAGGTGTCGTCTTTCCCCCCCAGCGGCAGTGTGAACCCCAGGGAGCTGAAGGCGTCCTCCTTCCCCCCCAGCGACAGTGTGTACCCCAGGGAGCTGAAGGTGTCGTACTTCCTCCCCAGCAGCAGCCTGTGTTTCAGGGAGAGGAGCGAAGCACCCTCTCTCCCCAGCGTCAGCTTACCCTAACAAGGGGAGACACCAATCGCCCAGACGGCGCAGATGGGACCGTGGTCTCTGCGCCTGACCTACCGGGATGCTGGACAGCCTGTCCAGATCCCCCACTACCCTCACCAGGACAACAGGAGGAGGGGGTAAGTACAAATTCCCCTCCCCAGTTAACTCCTAACGTGGCCTCAGGGTTAACAGAAGCGATGTTAACCCCTGCAGACTCCCATGTTCCTCTGGCTACTGAGCCGGACAATGGTCTCAGCACCCCAGCAGAAGAGCTGGCAGCTGGGCAGAGTGCAGTCGGCCTCTGCCCTCCCTCAAGTCCCCACAGCATGTTTCCCCATCACCACAGCAAAATACCCAGGTGCAGTAACTGTTTCTTGTGGGTGGGTCACCCTTGTACCTGTTTGTTGTGGGTGGGCTACTCGGGCATCTGGTTACTGTGGGTTGGTGGATCGACTAACGGAGGCACTGACCGACAGAAGGTCAGGTGCCTGGTTAGTCTTCCCCCCAAAGGGGAGATGTGTGACAAACTGCCATTTGCCACTGGGCATTGTAGAGGACTGATGGCTAGCCTCCTGCCCTACAACTATGGCCCCGGGACATATTACCCTTCAAGAACAGAACTATGCCGCATGTCTGGACTGTTCTTAGGACCGAACGCGGTCAGCGGTGTATAGTAAAGAATCTATGGAACTGTTTTGGGCAGAAAATTGTGCTTGCGGTCGGTCATAAAGGACTTCACTTAACTTTTGATCCGCTGGAGGGATTTGTGTGATTTTTGGGAGTGTTTATGTTTGATGTATGCGGAGTTTAAATATGTAATTTTTATGGAGATGGAATGTATGGTTTTAAAGTTATAGAGTATGTTTAAAAACTGTATTTTTACTGTCTGTGATAGTTATGTTAACCCATAATTATATCACAGACAGAAAGGAGGTTTTTGTGTATTTGGGTGGAAATTCCTGCCCTATTGTTCCCACATGTGTATTGGTGGTCTCCCTTTGTCCTAGGAGATAATTGAATTGCACTTCGGGTGTCTCTAGGGCAGAGAGGAGGAGACCATGATGCATTGTGGGGACCTGTATAAATATGGGCGGGTAGCCCTCAATAAAGAGTTCATGCTCAGTTCATGTTTTTCTAACCCTTCAAAACGCAGCCTCGTCTCGTTCTTGGAGGGAATTGCTGTGTCACGCTGGGGATTGCTATGCTCTGCATATTCCCTGGAGGAGAGATCTTTCCCACACGGTCCTGAATGCTGGAGGTTCATTCAGGGTGGAAGGAAGACGGCGCGGCTCCAGTTAAGCTACGGCGGTTGTGGAGTCTGTGGTGGTTGTGGTGTCCAGTGCGGTGCTTGTGGTCCTCGGCGCAAGCTAGGAAGCGTCCATTAATGGAAGCGGATCCGTTACACATGTCAAACTCGAGCGCCAGGAAGACAACACACTGTTCAACGCCCTACCCATAATAATCAAGTCTCCCACTATCAGCACCTGTTTGGCCTTCCCTGCTCTACTCATCCCCTGCTTACTGGAGCTGGCATTTCCCTGACTGGCAGAGGAAGTGTCTTGCTCCCAGAATTGACCCCCCCTCATCTGCCAATCTTGCAAACTTGTTGGGGTGTGTCAGATCAGGGATAACCTCAATGGCACTCTTCCCTCTACCATGCTTTCTGTTACCCAGCTTGCTACCTCACTTTCATGATCCTCCATACTACCACTCTCCTCTGCGTCTACCCTATAGAGTGCTGAAACTCTTTTCCAAATTGTCAACAGTGTCGATTTTTTGTTTTGCTTACATACAGAATGTGCAATTACAAACGTACAATTTGCTCACATTTTGAACAAAGATGTGCATCCTCAAGCTGCTGTTCCAGGACTGAATACATTTGACAAGATGTGCACTGGAGTGCGTTGTCAATAGTGGAACACATACTTGTTAATGGGGAATCTAGTCCCGGAATCTAAAGTCACTTAATCTTAAGTCACACACTTAATACAAAAACACTTGCAATCAAACACGCGAACGCTCATAAAGTCATATTTATTTCTGTCTGCTTATATAGGTGCTGCTCTAAGACAACTTCAAACCGGACTTCAGATTTTTTTTTCCTTTGAGTTTTCCCGCAATCCACTGTTAAGGGTTCATTCACATGTCCGTAAGTGTTTTGCGGATCCGCAAATTGTGGATCCGCAAAACACGGACACTGGCAATGTGCATTCCGCAATTTGTGGATCGCACATCGCCGGCACTATAATAGAAAATGCCTAGAATAGGACATGTTCTATTTTTTTGTGGAAATGGAATCACGGATGCAGAAGTGAGGATCTGCAAATGCGGATTCGGACAGCACATTCCGGCCCCACTCAAAATTAATGGGTCTGCACCCGTTCCGCAAAATTGTGGAACGGATGCGGACCCATTTTGTGGACTTGTGAATGGACCCTAAGAAGTAGTGGACACTAAATATTCTGTCCAGCATGCTGTAGCATGTATTTTACATCAGAATTTTTTGTAATTTTGTAATAGACAGTGTTATTATTGAGAAGCAAGATATTTAGACACACCTAAAAGGTTAAATGTCATTTGGAGAAGGAATTATTCCTCCCCCCCCCCCCAATGAGAATAGAAGTATGAAGAATTTTTAGTTATAGAAATTTGCATCTTTGTTTCCAGACAGAATTTTACAGGCAACAGCATAGAATGGACACCAACTTAGTCTGTCCTACGAAAATCACTGTATTTTGCAGCTGATAGTATATTGTTACTTTGGGCTTGATATTTTACAGCAGTTCTAGGTATGATTCTTTCTGGTCACTCATAACCACTGATTGTGTCTGGTGTCTTGAAGCTCAAAACCACTAACAGTAGTGGTCACAGCAGTATAGGGTAATTGTTCAAGTCATCAAATTGTTAAATAACAGAGCAAGAGGTCTTCAAAGGGATAAAAAAAAAGTAAAACGTCACTTTTATTCTAAATCAGTTAAAAAGCACAATGGCGTATTTAAACACAGTATCTGAAAAAAATAAAAAATAAAACATATACTGTAGATATCAGAACAAACGGGACCCAAATAAACAAAATGAAAAATCCAAACCACAGTCACATGGAATACCTGTATCCACAAAATGATGTACACAGGGTCAATTTATGTCATTCACTCCATGTAAATAAAAACAATCTTACCAGTTGTAGTAGATCAGAATAGTAAAGCAGGAAGGTGTGAAGATGGATATTTCAACAGAGAGGACTTGATCAGGTAAAGGTAAATTTCCCAGCTTCTATTATCCTATTCTACCAAACTCTAAAAAAGGGGCAATCTCACTGGAATAGCTCCTTGCGCAGTATCCCAGACTTGGGGTATCTGCATT
>NW_024400058.1:0-55603 GCF_905171765.1 Bufo bufo
CTGATGGTAGCGCTCACCTTTTCTACTCCGGACAAGCCTTTTTCCAGATGCCCCAAACAATCGGAAAGAGGCTTTATCGGAGAATATGACTTTGCCCCAGTCCTCAGCAGTCCATTCCCCATACTTTCTGTAGAAGATCAATCTGTCCCTGATGTTTTTTTTGGAGAGAAGTGGCTTCTTGACACCAGGCCATCTTCCAAAAGTCTTCGCCTCACTGTGCGTGCAGATGCGCTCACACCTGCCTGCTGCCATTCCTGAGCAAGCTCTGCACTGGTGGCACTCCGATCCCGCAGCTGAGACGATCCTGGCGCTTGCTGGACTTTCGTGGACGCCCTGAAGCCTTCTTAACAAGAATTGAACCTCTTTCCTTGAAGTTCTTGATGATCCTATAAATAGTTGATTGAGGTGCAATCTTAGTAGCCACAATATCCTTGCCTGTGAAGCCATTTTTATGCAACGCAATGATGGCTGCACGCGTTTCTTTGCAGGTCACCATGGTTAACAATGAAAGAACAATGATTTCAAGCATCACCCTCCTTTTAACATGTCAAGTCTGCCATTTTAACCTAATCAGCCTGACATAATGATCTCCAGCATTGTGCTCGTCAACATTCTCACCTGAGTTAACAAGACGATTACTGAAATGATCTCAGCAGGTCCTTTAATGACAGAAATGAAATGCAGTGGAAAGTTTTTTTGGGGATTAAGTTAATTTTCATGGCAATGAAGGACTATGCAATTCATCTGATCACTCTTCATAACATTCTGGAGTATATGCAAATTGCTATTATAAAAACTTAAGCAGCAACTTTTCCAATTTCCAATATTTATGTAATTCTCAAAACATTTGGCCACGACTGTACACTATATAGTCTACTGAAGTGTATTGTGACTTTACACACAGGCAGATCAGGCTGCTGCTGCCTTTAGCAGAAGCCTGTTCTTAGATTTACCATGTCAAGCAAGAAGCCTGTGAAGGCGTTCGGTAGCCATGATAACCATCAGCCAATGCCACAACAGAGCAGCGGCTGATGAGCGAGGAGGAGGCCCCCTCCCTCTGGGTCAAGTATTGGGTGGCTGCAACGGCACAGAAGCCCCCGATGGGAGATGGAGCTCCTTCCCAGTTAACCCCTTCCAAATAGCGGACCCTATGGACTGCGGCATGGAAGGGGTTAAACGGCTGACATCTGTGTCAGCACAGATGTCCGCCATTTCAAGCAGAGTGTCAGCTGTGTGCTGACAGTCTGCTAACGCTCGGCCAATCTGAAAATGAGAGGGGAGCGGGGGATCGGCCGCCCGCCGATAAGTGGTATCATCGCAAAAGGGGCACATTGAGGGCTGCAGGGGGGGACATTCTATATATATTTTAGAAGGTTTTGATCATCACAGTGGTGACAGTTTAATGCCATAACATTTATACAAGTAGCAGTGGTCCATGACGAGTATACACGTCATAGGTCGAGAAAGGGTTAAGCAGTATTTTGTGGAAGTGGGTATATCGCACCACTCAATCAGTATTTTGTGGAAGCAGGTATATCAATCCCCTTAATCTGTTTTTTGTGGAAGCAGGTCTATCGCAGGCCTCAATCAATATTTGGTAGAGGCAGGTATATCAATCCCCTTAACCAGTATTTTGGTAAAGCAGGTGTATCGCAGTCTTCAATCAATATTTGATAAAAGCAGATATATTAATCACCTTAATCAGTATTTTGTGGAAGCGGGTGTATCGCAGGCCTCATTCTATATTTGGTGGAAGCAGATATATCAATCCCCTTAATCAGTATTTTGTGGAGGAAGATATATCGCACCCCTTAATAAATATTTGGTAGAAAAAGGTATATACCACCCCTCAATCTGTATCTTGTGGAAGCAGGTATATAAAAAACCCTTAATCAGTATTTTGTGGAAGCAGGTATATCGCACCCGTCAATCAGTATTTTTTGGAAGCAGGTATATCGCACCCCTCAATCTGTATTTTGTGGAAGCAGCTATATAGAACCCCTTAATCAATATTTGATGGAAGGAGGTATTTTAAACCCCTCAATCAGTATTTTGTGGAAGCAGGTATATCAAACCCCTTAATCAGTATTTTGTGGAAGCAGGTATATAAAAACCCCTTAACCAGAATTTTGTGGAAGCAGGTATATCAAACCCTTCAATCTGTATTTTGTGGAAGCATGTATATAAAAAACCCTTAATCCATATTTTGTGGAAGCAGTTATATAGAACCCCTTAATCAATATTTGATGGAAGGAGGTATTTCGCACCCTTCAATCAGTATTTTGTGGAAGCAGGTATATCAAACCTCTTAATCAGTATTTTGTGGAAGCAGGTATATAAAAACCCCTTAGCTAGAATTTTGTGGAAGCAGGTATATCAAACCCTTCAATCTGTATTTTGTGGAAGCATGTATATAAAAAACCCTTAATCAATATTTTGTGAAAGCAGTTATATCGCACCCCTCAATCTGTATTTTGTGGAAGAAGGCATATAGAACGCCTTAATCAATATTTGGTGGAAGCAGGTATTTCGCACTCCTCAATCAATATTTTGTGGAAGTAGGTATATCACAGGCCTCAATCAATATTTGGTGGAAGCAAGTATATCGCACCCATCAATCAGTATTTTGCGGAAGCAGGTATATCAAACCCCTTAATAAGTATTTTTTGGAACCAGATATAATGCACCCCTCAATATTTTTGGGGGGCAACAGGTAGATCACACCCATTGCAAATAGTTGTTCCAATAGCGCTTGTCCCTCTATATACCTGCAATATCGCAGCAGAACCGCAAACAACTGCTGCACAAAACAAATGCACTATATAATTTCTATGTTACAAAGTATATTATAGGTATATCACACCCCTCAGTTTTTTTTGGGGGGCAATAGGTATATCACACCAGTTGCAATAAGTTACTCTAATAGCGTTTGTCCCTCTATATAGCTGTGGTATTGCAGCAGAACCGCACACAACTGCTGCACAATACAAATGCACTTTAATATGCTTTCTTTGTTAGAAAGTATATTATAAGGATATCACACCCCTCAGAATATCACACCTATCGATAGCACACCTATACCAGTCCTTAAAAGGACTATTTTGGCCCTATTAGCTAGCATTTAGTGTCCCTAAGAGTCTGTCCCTGCTCCACAAAGCAACCTATCCCTACACTGGCAAAGCACAGAATGTAAAATGGCTGCCAGATCGGGTTCTGTTATAGGGTGGGGGTGTGTCCATGTGCTGAAACGTCTCAATTGGCTGTCCTGTTCCACCTGATGGATGTGTCATGGGTCAAAGTTGGGCACAATGCAAAAGAATATGGCGCCGGTGGACATCGCCATATGTTCACATGTTCGGCGAACGCGCAAAGTTTGCCTCAAAACGACCGCCGTGTGAACCGCAAGGCCATCTCTTTTGATAAGTATGCTTTAAAGCAGATTGTCACTGAGTTTTTATTAGAAACAGATTCATAGAGACAATATCTGTTGCAGGCCCACCTGGCAATGATAAATATACTGAAGTCCTGATCAGGAACTGGCAGGGACGGCGTCAACAACCGGCATACCTGGGCAAGTGCCGGGGCCCACTGCTCCTGGGTGGCCCATAGCACACGTGGTTAAAATTGTGAAGCAGGAATTCATTCTCTCCCCGCTCCACCATCGAGTTGCCTGCACTCTACAGCAGCACTATGTCCTCACACATCGTCCTGCTGATCTGTGTAGGAGAAGGAGCGGGGCAGGCTGGGAATCAGCCTCTGCTCTTTCTACACAGCAGCGCGATGTGTCACAGTATTCTACTGCTGCTGATGGGGAGCGCATATCTTGGGAGGAAACAGGTGACTGAGGTGAGGAGTATTTATTGTTTGTTTTTTTTACTTACTGTGAAGGGAGCACATATGGGCTTAACCACTTTGAAGGGGGTACTAATCTGGGCATAACTATTGTGAAGATGGCACATATCTAGAGATATGTACTGTGAGGGGCATATATCTTCGCATAACTACTGTGAAGTGGGCACATTTCTGGACATAGCTATTGTGAGGGGGCACATATCTTGGCATATCCACTATATGGGGGTACATATCTTGGCATATCTACAGTGAAGGGGACACATATCTTGGCATATCTACTGTGAGGGGATGCATATCTTGGCATATCAACTGTGAAGTGGCACAAATCTTGACATATCTACTGTGAAATGGCACATATCTGTGAGTAGACTTGAGGGACTGAAACACTGGGTAGGAAAAAAAGGAGGCACATAAGGACTGATTTACATATATCCGCTCTGTAGTATGCTCTGTGTAAGATATTTGGCAACATCTATAATACATGCAGTTTCACTGCTGCAAGCGTCATGCAAAATGTCAAAATTGGTCCCACTGAGACTTTATCTCCCAAGGGCCCAAATGAACCTGGAGCCGGCCCTGGGAACTGGGGTGTGGTTGCAACTGCTACAGTACTATATCTCTGTATTAAAGATATGCCCCTAAAATTGCATAGTCAACATTATAAATACCCATAAGCCTGCTGGTAAGGAATGACTAAGACCAGATTCAAGTATCCATACAGACCACTCTGTTCTTAGCTTCTGTACACTTTGGTCTTTTACATGCAGATGGAGATTTACAGGCCCTTTAATTGATCTCAAATGTAACTGGTCAATAGAAATCCCCAGTTAAAATTGCCAAATAAATCAATTGTAGGCATGAATTAAACAGCAGACACAAAGCAATTCATTACAAGGAAGGTGCATAAAAGATCCTGCAGACCGGATATATTTTAACCTGTAAGTTATAACCAGACAGCACCTCTCATGCATTGCACAATAAATTATCTTCTGTGCTGGGAAATGTAGAATGCAGACAAGAGCTGAGGAAATCCTTATAGCCATCAGCCTATGTTCATCAGATAAATTAATAAATTATTTCTCTTAGGCTACTTTCACACTGGCGTTTTTGCTGGATCCGTCATGGATCAGCAAAGATGCTTCCATCACGATAATGCAACCGTCTGCATCTGTTCTGAACGGAACCGGTTTTATTATCTTTAAAATAGCCAAGATGGATCCATCATGAACACCATTGAAAGTCAATGGGGGACAGATCCGTTTTCCATTGTGTCCGAGAAAACGGATCCGTCCCCATTGACTGACATTGTAAGTCATGACTAGAGATAGCCTTGTGGTTCGCCCGGCGGTTGATTCACGGCGAACTTTGCTCGTTCGCGAAATGTTGATGTTCGCATGCGCCATATTCGTTTGCATTGCACCGAACCCGAACTTTGACCCATGACACATCGATCAGGTTGGACAGGACAGCCAATTGAGACGTTTAAGCACATGGACACACCCCCACCCAATAATAGAACCCGATCTGGCAGCTATTTTACATTCTGTGTTTTGCCAGTGTAGGGAGAGGTTGCTTTGTGGAGCAGACGCAGACTGTTAGGGACACCAAACGCTAGTTAATAGGGCTACAAAAGTCCTTTTAAAGACTAGTATAGGTGTGCTATTGATAGGTGCGATATACTGAGGGGTGTGATATACTTATAATATACTTTCTGACATAGAAAGTATATTATAGTGCTTTTGTATTGTGAAGCAGTTGTGTGCAGTTCTGCTGCGATACTGCAGCTATATAAAGAGACAAATGCTACTTGAATAACTAATTGCAACTGGTGTGCTATACCTGTCGCACCCAAAAAAATGATTGAGGGGTGTGATATACCTATAATATACTTTCTAACATAGAAAGTATATAGTGCATTTCTATTGTGCAGCAGTTGTGTGCGGTTCTGCTGCAATACCGCAGGTATATAGAGGGACAAGCGCTACTGGAAGAACTATTTGCAACGGGTGTGATATACATGTTGCCCCAAAAAAAACTGAATGAGGGGTGCAATATACCTGCTTCCACAAAATACTGATTAAAGGGTTTGATATGCCTGCTTCCACAAAATACTGATTTAGGGGTGTGATATACCTGCCTCCACCAAATATTGATTAAGGGGTTCTGTATATCTGATTCCACAAAATAGAAATTGAGGGGTATGATATACCTGCTTCCATAAAATACTGATTAAGGGGTTTGATAAGCCTGCTTCAACAAAATACAGATTAAGGGGTGCGATATACATGCTTTCATCAAAATACTGAATAAGGGTTTTGATATGCCTACTTCCACAAAAAGAGATTGAGGGGTGCGATATACCTGCTTCCACCAAAATTTGATTAAGGGGTTCTATATACCTGCTTCCACAAAATACTGATTGAGGGGTGCGACATACCTGCTTCCACAAAATACTGATTCAGGCGATTGATATACCTGCTTCCACAAAATACTAATTAAGTGTATTGATATACCTGCTTCCACCAAATATTAATTGAGGCCTGCGATATACCTGCTTTCACAAAATACAGATTAAGGGGTTTGATATACATGCTTCAACAAAATAGAGATTGAGGGGTGCGATATACCTGCTTCCACCAAATATTGATTAAGGGGTTCTATATACCTGCTTCTAAAAAATACTGAATGAGGGGTGCGATATACCTGCTTCCAGCAAATATTGATTAAGGGGTTCTATATAGCTGCTTCCACAAAATACTGATTGAGCGGTACGATATACCTGCTTCCACAAAATAAAGATTAAGGGGTTTAATATATCTCCTTCCACCAAATATTGATTAAGGCCTGTGATACGCCTACTTCCACAAAATACTGATTAAGAGGATTGATATACCTGCTTCCACAAAATACTGATTAAGGGGATTGATATACCTGCTTCCACCAAATATTGATTGAGGGCTGCGATATACCTGCTTTCGCAAAATACTGATTTAGGGGTTTGTTATACCAGCTTCCACAAAATACTGATTAAGTGGATTGATATACCTACTTCCACAAAATACAGATTAAGTGGTTTGATATACATGCTTCAACAAAATTCTGATTAAGGGGTGCGATATGCCTGCTTCAAGCAAATATTGATTAAGGGGTTCTATATATACCTACTTCCACAAAATACTAATTAAGTGGATTGATATACCTGCTTCCACCAAATATTAATTGAGGCCTGCGATATACCTGCTTTCCCAAAATACTGATTAAGGGGTTTGATATACATGCTTCAACAAAATAGAGATTGAGGGGTGCGATATATCTGCTTCCACCAAATATTGATTAAGGGGTTCTATATACCTGCTTCTAAAAAATACTGAATGAGGGGTGCGATATACCTGCTTCCACCAAATATCGATTAAGGGGTTCTATATAGCTGCTTCCACAAAATACTGATTGAGCGGTACGATATACCTGCTTCCACAAAATAAAGATTAAGGGGTTTAATATATCTCCTTCCACCAAATATTAATTGAGGCCTGCGATATACCTGCTTCCACAAAATACTGATTAAGGGGTTTGATATACATGCTTCAACAAAATTCTGATTAAGGGGTGCGATATACCTGCTTCCAAAAAATACAGAATAAGGGGTCTGATATACCTGCTTTATGCAAAATACTGATTGAGGGTTGTGATATAACTGCTTCCACCAAATACTGATTCTGGCCTGCGATACACCTGCTTCCACAAATTATTGATTGAGGGGTGCCATATACCTGCTTACTAAAATACTGATTAAGGAGTTCAATATACCTGCTTCCACAAAATAAAGATTGAGAAGTGCGATATACATGCTTCCACCAAATATTGATTAACCACTTCCCGCCACGCTAACGCCGAAAGGCGTCATTTCTGCGGCGCTCCCAGGTCACACTAACGCCAATAGGCGTCATCTCGCGTGAGCCGAGATTTCCTGTGAACGCGCGCACACAGGCGCGCGCGCTCACAGGAACGGAAGGTAAGAGAGTTGATCTCCAGCCTGCCAGCGGCGATCGTTCGCTGGCAGGCTGGAGATGTGTTTTTTTTTAACCCCTAACAGGTATATTAGACGCTGTTTTGATAACAGCGTCTAATATACCTGCTACCTGGTCCTCTGGTGGTCCCCTTTGTTTGGATCGACCACCAGAGGACACAGGTAGCTCAGTAAAGTAGCACCAAGCACCACTACACTACACTACACCCCCCCCCCCCGTCACTTATTAACCCCTTATTAGCCCCTGATCACCCCATATAGACTCCCTGATTACCCCCCTGTCATTGATTACCCCCCTGTCATTGATTACCCCCCTGTAAAGCTCCATTCAGACGTCCGCATGATTTTTACGGATCCACTGATAGATGGATCGGATCCGCAAAACGCATCCGGACGTCTGAATGAAGCCTTACAGGGGCGTGATCAATGACTGTGGTGATCACCCCATATAGACTCCCTGATCACCCCCCTGTCATTGATTACACCCCTGTCATTGATCACCCCCCTGTAAAGCTCCATTCAGACGTCCGCATGATTTTTACGGATGCACTGATAGATGGATCCGATCCGCAAAACGCATCCGGACGTCTGAATGAAGCCTTACAGGGGCATGATCAATGACTGTGGTGATCACCCCATATAGACTCCCTGATCACCCCCCTGTAAAGCTCCATTCAGATGTCCGCATGATTTTTACGGATGCACTGATAGATGGATCCGATCCGCAAAACGCATCCGGACGTCTGAATGAAGCCTTACAGGGGCATGATCAATGACTGTGGTGATCACCCCATATAGACTCCCTGATCACCCCCCTGTAAAGCTCCATTCAGATGTCCGCATGATTTTTACGGATGCACTGATAGATGGATCGGATCCGCAAAACGCATCCGGACGTCTGAATGAAGCCTTACAGGGGCATGATCAATGACTGTGGTGATTACCCCCCTGTAAAGCTCCATTCAGATGTCCGCATGATTTTTACGGATGCACTGATAGATGGATCGGATCCGCAAAACGCATCCGGACGTCTGAATGAAGCCTTACAGGGGCGTGATCAATGACTGTGGTGATCACCCCATATAGACTCCCTGATCACCCCCCCCTGTCATTGATTACCCCCCTGTCATTGATTACCCCCCTGTAAAGCTCCATTCAGACGTCCGCATGATTTTTACGGATGCACTGATAGATGGATCGGATCCGCAAAACGCATCCGGACGTCTGAATGAAGCCTTACAGGGGCGTGATCAATGACTGTGGTGATCACCCCATATAGACTCCCTGATCACCCCCCTGTAAAGCTCCATTCAGATGTCCGCATGATTTTTACGGATGCACTGATAGATGGATCCGATCCGCAAAACGCATCCGGACGTCTGAATGAAGCCTTACAGGGGCATGATCAATGACTGTGGTGATCACCCCATATAGACTCCCTGATCACCCCCCTGTAAAGCTCCATTCAGATGTCCGCATGATTTTTACGGATGCACTGATAGATGGATCGGATCCGCAAAACGCATCCGGACGTCTGAATGAAGCCTTACAGGGGCATGATCAATGACTGTGGTGATTACCCCCCTGTAAAGCTCCATTCAGATGTCCGCATGATTTTTACGGATGCACTGATAGATGGATCGGATCCGCAAAACGCATCCGGACGTCTGAATGAAGCCTTACAGGGGCGTGATCAATGACTGTGGTGATCACCCCATATAGACTCCCTGATCACCCCCCCTGTCATTGATTACCCCCCTGTCATTGATTACCCCCCTGTAAAGCTCCATTCAGACGTCCGCATGATTTTTACGGATGCACTGATAGATGGATCGGATCCGCAAAACGCATCCGGACGTCTGAATGAAGCCTTACAGGGGCGTGATCAATGACTGTGGTGATCACCCCATATAGACTCCCTGATCACCCCCCTGTCATTGATCACCCCCCCTGTCATTGATCACCCCCCTGTCATTGATCACCCCCCTGTCATTGATCACCCCCCTGTCATTGATCACCCCCCTGTAAGGCTCCATTCAGACATTTTTTTGGCCCAAGTTAGCGGAATTATTATTATTTTTTTCTTACAAAGTCTCATATTCCACTAACTTGTGTCAAAAAATAAAATCTCACATGAACTCACCATACCCCTCACGGAAACCAAATGCGTAAAATTTTTTAGACATTTATATTCCAGACTTCTTCTCACGCTTTAGGGCCCCTAGAATGCCAGGGCAGTATAAATACCCCACATGTGACCCCATTTCGGAAAGAAGACACCCCCAGGTATTCCGTGAGGGGCATATTGAGTCCATGAAAGATTGAAATTTTTGTCCCAAGTTAGCGGAACGGGAGACTTTGTGAGAAAAAAATTAAAAATATCAATTTCCGCTAACTTGTGCCAAAAAAAAAAAATTTCTATGAACTCGCCATGCCCCTCATTGAATACCTTGGGGTGTCTTCTTTCCAAAATGGGGTCACATGTGGGGTATTTATACTGCCCTGGCATTCTAGGGGCCCCAAAGCGTGAGAAGAAGTCTGGTATCCAAATGTCTAAAAATGCCCTCCTAAAAGGAATTTGGGCACCTTTGCGCATCTAGGCTGCAAAAAAGTGTCACACATCTGGTATCGCCGTACTCAGGAGAAGTTGGGGAATGTGTTTTGGGGTGTCATTTTACATATACCCATGCTGGGTGAGAGAAATATCTTGGTCAAATGCCAACTTTGTATAAAAAAATGGGAAAAGTTGTCTTTTGCCAAGATATTTCTCTCACCCAGCATGGGTATATGTAAAATGACACCCCAAAACACATTCCCCAACTTCTCCTGAATACGGCGATACCACATGTGTGACACTTTTTTGCAGCCTAGGTGGGCAAAGGGGCCCACATTCCAAAGAGCACCTTTAGGATTTCACAGGTCATTTACCTACTTACCACACATTAGTGCCCCTGGAAAATGCCAGGGCAGTATAACTACCCAACAAGTGACCCCATTTTGGAAAGAAGACACCCCAAGGTATTCCGTGAGGGGCATGGCGAGTTCCTAGAATTTTTTATTTTTTGTCACAAGTTAGTGGAAAATGATGATTTTTTTTTTTTTTTTTTTTTTCATACAAAGTCTCATATTCCACTAACTTGTGACAAAAAATAAAAACTTCCATGAACTCACTATGCCCATCAGCGAATACCTTGGGGTCTCTTCTTTCCAAAATGGGGTCACTTGTGGGGTAGTTATACTGCCCTGGCATTCTAGGGGCCCAAATGTGTGGTAAGGAGTTTGAAATCAAATTCTGTAAAAAATGACCTGTGAAATCCGAAAGGTGCTCTTTGGAATATGGGCCCCTTTGCCCACCTAGGCTGCAAAAACGTGTCACACATCTGGTATCCCCGTACTCAGGAGAAGGTGGGGAATGTGTTTTGGGGTGTCATTTTACATATACCCATGCTGGGTGAGAGAAATATCTTGGCAAAAGACAACTTTTCCCATTTTTTTTATACAAAGTTGGCATTTGACCAAGATATTTATCTCACCCAGCATGGGTATATGTAAAAAGACACCCCAAAACACATTCCTCAACTTCTCCTGAATACAGAGATACCAGATGTGTGACACGTTTTTGCAGCCTAGGTGGGCAAAGGGGCCCATATTCCAAAGAGCACCTTTCGGATTTCACTGGTCATTTTTTGCAGAATTTGATTTCAAACTCCTTACCACACATTCGGGCCCCTAGAATGCCAGGGCAGTATAACTACCCCACAAGTGACCCCATTTTGGAAAGAAGAGACCCCAAGGTATTCGCTGATGGGCATAGTGAGTTCATGGAAGTTTTTATTTTTTGTCACAAGTTAGTGGAATATGAGACTTTGTATGAAAAAAAAAAAAAAAAAAAAAATCATCATTTTCCACTAACTTGTGACAAAAAATAAAAAATTCTAGGAACTTGCCATGCCCCTCACGGAATACCTTGGGGTGTCTTCTTTCCAAAATGGGGTCACTTGTGGGGTAGTTATACTGCCCTGGCATTCTAGGGGCCCGAATGTGTGGTAAGGAGTTTGAAATCAAATTCTGTAACAAATGACCTGTGAAATCCGAAAGGTGCTCTTTGGAATATGGGCCCCTTTGCCCACCTAGGCTGCAAAAAAGTGTCACACATCTGGTATTGCCGTACTCAGGAGAAGGTGGGGAATGTGTTTTGGGGTGTCATTTTACATATACCCATGCTGGGTGAGAGAAATATCTTGGCAAAAGACAACTTTTCCCATTTTTTTATACAAAGTTGGCATTTGACCAAGATATTTATCCCACCCAGCATGGGTATATGTAAAAAGACACCCCAAAACACATTCCTCAACTTCTCCTGAATACAGAGATACCAGATGTGTGACACTTTTTTGCAGCCTAGGTGGGCAAAGGGGCCCATATTCCAAAGAGCACCTTTCGGATTTCACAGGTCATTTTTTACAGAATTTGATTTCAAACTCCTTACCACACATTTGGGCCCCTAGAATGCCAGGGCAGTATAACTACCCCACAAGTGACCCCATTTTGGAAAGAAGAGACCCCAAGGTATTTCGTGATGGGCATAGTGAGTTCATAGAAGTTTTTATTTTTTGTCACAAGTTAGTGGAATATGAGACTTTGTAAGAAAAAAAAAAAAAAAAAAAAAATCATCATTTTCCGCTAACTTGTGACAAAAAATAAAAAGTTCTATGAACTCACTATGCCCATCAGCGAATACCTTAGGGTGTGTACTTTCCGAAATGGGGTCATTTGTGGGGTGTTTGTACTGTCTGGCCATTGTAGAACCTCAGGAAACATGACAGGTGCTCAGAAAGTCAGAGCTGCTTCAAAAAGCGGAAATTCACATTTTTGTACCATAGTTTGTAAACGCTATAACTTTTACCCAAACCATTTTTTTTTTTTACCCAAACATTTTTTTTTTATCAAAGACATGTAGAACTATAAATTTAGAGCAAAATTTCTATATGGATCTCGTTTTTTTTTGCAAAATTTTACAACTGAAAGTGAAAAATGTCATTTTTTTGCAAAAAAATCGTTAAATTTCGATTAATAACAAAAAAAGTAAAAATGTCAGCAGCAATGAAATACCACCAAATGAAAGCTCTATTAGTGAGAAGAAAAGGAGGTAAAATTCATTTGGGTGGTAAGTTGCATGACCGAGCAATAAACGGTGAAAGTAGTGTAGTGCCGATTTGTAAAAAAGGGCCTGGTCTTTAGGGGGGTATAAACCTGTGGTCCTTAAGTGGTTAAGGGGTTCTATATACCTGCTTCCACAAAATACTGATTGAGAAGTGTGATATACCTGCTTCCTCCAAATATTGATTAAGGGGTTCTATATACCTCCTTTCACAAAACACTGATTGAATGGTGCGATATACCTGCTTCCACCAAATATTCATTGAGGCCTGCGATACACCTGCTTCCACAAAATACAGATTTAGAGGTGTGATATACCTGCTTCCACCAAATATTGATTAAGGGGTTCAATATATACCTGCTTCTACAAAATTCTTATTAAGGGGATTGATATACCTGCTTCCAACAAATATTGATTGAGGTCTACGATACACCTGCTTCCGCAAAATGCTGATTAAGGGGATTGAAATACCTGCTTTCACAAAAAATTAAGTGAGGCCTACTATACACCTGCATCCGCAAAATACTGATTAAACGGGTTTGATAAACCTGCTTCCACAAAATACTGATTGAGGGGTGCGATATACCTGATTCCACCAAATATTGATTGATGAGTGCGATACACTTGCTTCCACAAAATACTGATTGAGGGGTGCGATATACCTGCTTTCACCAAATATTGATTAAGGGTTTCTATATACCTGTTTCCACAATATACTGATTGAGAGGTGCGATATTCCTGCTTCCACAAAATACTGATTAAGGGAATTGATATTCCCGCTTCCACCAAATATTGATTGAGGCCTGCGATACACTTGCTTCCACAAAATACTGATTAAGAGGATTGATATACCTGCTTCCACAAAATACTGATTAAGGGGATTAATATACCTGCTTCCACCAAATATTGATTGAGGGCTGCGATATACCTGCTTTCGCAAAATACTGATTTAGGGGTTTGTTATACCAGCTTCCACAAAATACTGATTAAGTGGATTGATATACCTACTTCCACAAAATACAGATTAAGTGGTTTGATATACATGCTTCAACAAAATTCTGATTAAGGGGTGCGATATGCCTGCTTCAAGCAAATATTGATTAAGGGGTTCTATATATACCTACTTCCACAAAATACTAATTAAGTGGATTGATATACCTGCTTCCACCAAATATTAATTGAGGCCTGCGATATACCTGCTTTCACAAAATACTGATTAAGGGGTTTGATATACATGCTTCAACAAAATAGAGATTGAGGGGTGCAATATACCTGCTTCCACCAAATATTGATTAAGGGGTTCTATATACCTGCTTCTAAAAAATACTGAATGAGGGGTGCGATATACCTGCTTCCACCAAATATCGATTAAGGGGTTCTATATAGCTGCTTCCACAAAATACTGATTGAGCGGTGCGATATTCCTGCTTCCACAAAATACTGATTAAGGGAATTGATATTCCCGCTTCCACCAAATATTGATTGAGGCCTGCGATACACTTGCTTCCACAAAATACTGATTAAGAGGATTGATATACCTGCTTCCACAAAATACTAATTGAGGCCTGCGATATACCTGCTTCCACAAATACTGCTCTTCTCTAGGGACTTTGGCACAAGGTCATTTTGAAAATGACAGGCAGAGGATGAGGCAGGCTGTTCTGCAGGGGTGGTAGGGGTCGGGCAGGTGCACCAGGCTGGAGCCTAAGTGGGAAGTTGGAGAAGGTGCGTGCAATTACTTCAAAGGACGCACCAGAATTGGTTGAGTTCACTCAGCATTCCACTTCTGCACCCTCCTCACCCTCTGCTGTGTGCACCCCCAAAGACACCACCACCACTACCATAGCTCCTCCACTCGAGTCAGAGGAATTATTTTCCCATCCATTCCATGGTCCCTGCTGTTGCTGCCTACTCCGAGATCTCTAATGTCAGTGGTGGTTAAAATGACGATGATGATGTGTCGAAGGACGTCACGTGGGTGTCCACAAGAGAGGAAAAGGAGGGGAGTTCAGAGGGAGAGACGGAGCAAAAGATAGGGAGGAGAAGCAGGCAGAACTCGCAGTGCACCGGAGGCAAAAAGCAGACTGCAAATGTATATGGAGCGAGCCATCTACCATGCACGGTCACATTTTGCGCTCCCAGGGTGCCGGCACATGGCTCCGCAGTGTGGGCTTTTTTTAACGTGTCAGCTGCTGACAACAGTGTTGCCATCTGCAGCCTGTGCTGTTAACGCATAAGCCCAACACTTACCTAGGGACAACCGCCTTAAGAAGGCACCTGGCCTCCCATCACCGAGCCCAGTGGGAGCAACGCCATCAAAACCCACAAAGCCACACTCCTGGTGCTCCACGTCCTGCCTCTTCTCCTTCTCCTCTCTCCTCCCATTTGTCCTTTACTCCACCTACCACCGTGCCGTGCTTCTGTGGCCCAAATGTTCGAGTGTAAAAAGTTGATGACGCGGAATAACCCTCTTGCCCAACGGCTGACTGCTGGCTTGTTGGAACTGCTAGCCCGCCAACTACTGCCATATAAACTGGTGGACTAGGAGGCCTTTAGAAAATTTGTAGCCATTGGCACACCGCAATGGAAAGTCCCCGGAAGGAAACTCACGACAGTGTGGACTTCCTCACATTTCTAAAAATAAATGAGGCATGGATCTTGGAGGACTTCAACACCTGTGACTATGATATGTAATTGAATTTCCTCATGCCAGCCCACACATATCCGCCAGAACCCAGAACAAAGAATGGTCCTTGTCTTATGTATATACAGCGGCATAAAAGGCCTTTTCTGTCAGGTGAATGGCAAATTTTTGGGGCCTCTACTCCAGTGGCCTACAGTAAAAAATGTTATCCAGTGACCGCCTAATGTACCTCCAGCCACATAATCACTTGTTCTTTTCTGTCAGGTGAATGCCTAATTTTTATGGCCTGTACTCCACTGGTCTACAGTTAAATTGTTATTCAGTGACCGCCTAATGTGCCTCCAGCCACATAATAAATTTTTCTTTTCTGTCAGGTGAATGCCTAATTTTTGGGGCCTGTACTCTACTAGTGATAAGCGGCAGGGGCTATATTCGAATTCACAATATTTCACTAATATTTAGTAGAATATTCGGCATATATTTGCGAATTTCGAGAATTCAAGATTATTTTATTGAATGCGGCAATGTAAAAATCGCGTAAAGCGAATTCGTAACGCGAAATACAGGCGTGGGTCACTTTGGCTACATTTTTCAAGCTGGTATAAGTTTCCTGAGACTGGAGAAAATGGTTGGCACGGCAGAACATTAGAATAGCTTTATATGCAGATAGAGTCAAGTGTTCCAATATATTCGTGATTGCGCTAATCAGCAGTGATTAGAATATTTTTTCGCACTACATGCAACTTCACATTTTAGCAGGTCTGACTACAGATTACTGATGGGTGCACTAAGTATTGTTGTGAACTTGACATTGCTTCCTTCTCATTGGCCCACAAGCAAGAAGCAGAGAGGAATGATTCCTCTCTGCTTCTTGCCTAGTCTGCTTTTTATCGCGACTATCGCCACTTCGAGAATTCGCGAATATTTAGAATATAGTGCTATATTTTCGTTATATTGAATATTCAGCATTTTGTTTCCCATCTGAACACATGATGTGTTCAGATGGGAAAAAAAATGCTGAATATTCAATATAACGAAAATATAGCACTATATTCTAAATATTCGCGAATTCTCGAAGTGGCGATAGTCGCGATAAAAATTATACTCCACTGGCCTACAGTAAAAATGTTATTCAGTGACCGCCTAATGTACCTCCAGCCACATATTCACTTGTTCTTTTCTGTCAGGTGAATGCCTAATTAAAAAAATTTCTAGGCTCCAGTAGGGCACATTTTTTATAGTTTCCCTTTGAGACGCATCAAAATGGCCCCTGATTAAAATACATATTTTTGTGGGAATTATTGCCATTGATCCCCCTCTGCTATGTCACTGTCCAGGTTGTGGGACTATTTGTGCACTACTAGTAAGTATTTGGTGGCTGCAAATATGACCTGAAGGTTTTTCAGGTTCACCTGCCATTCAAGTAAATGGGGCCCGCCGTGAACGTACGGTTCGCGTGCATTTGATCGCGAAAGCGCGTTCGTGAAACATCCCAGCCGATGTTCCTCCATCACTAGTCATGACAGATCTGTCTTGCTCCGCACCACATCGCAGACAGAAAAACGCTGCTTGCAGCATTATTCTGTCCGCGATGGGGACACCACCAAATGTAACAGAATACCCTTATGTTACTGCAGGTCCTTCATCCTTTCTTCTTAATGAAAGGCCTGCAGGGCTGGCATAATCAGACCTCAAAATAAATAAATAAACGTACCTCTCCTGCTTTGCCGCTGCTCTCCGTGTCCGGAGTTCTCTACTGCTGGTCTCCTCCAGCCCATGCTGCACTGTCACCTGACTGTGTGCAGTGTCCAGTCATAATGCGCGCTGTACATCATGACGCTGTATGCAGTCAGGACAGTACAGCGTGGCCCCGAGATGACCAGGGAGGAGGGGTGAATACAGCGCTCACAGCGCTTCACTCCCTGCCTCCTGCAGATATAATGGAAGTGCTCACTAGTATTTACTTTATAAGGCGCATTGAATCTTATAAAGTAAAATACATGGTAATTAGCAGTAATAAAAAAAAGTAATAAGAAAGCTGCAGCTGCAATCCAGTCACAGGTCCTTATAATAGGGTAAGCATAACCTGGAATAAATAAATTGGGAATTCTGTCATTCCCCAAAACAAGCAACTACCGATCATTAAAATTGTATATTTGCCATCTATGATTATAAATCTAAATTCTCATTCTCAATATATATACACTCGATAGATGTGTATCTTTTATATTCCACTACATACATTGCACCTTCTGCTGTTATCGGGGCAGGGTATATCTCCCTCAACAGAACCATTGCTGTTCAGCTAAACTCACTGGCAAAGGTTTGCTGGTTTGCTCCCTAACCCAAGGCACAAATTCAGCATATACTAAAAACTCTTACGACCAACAGGAAAGACATGAAAAATATAGATAAAAGAAGAGAATGATAATTGTGCTTCAGCTTCTCCACACGCTACTGCAACCTACACTGCATCTTATGTTGTAAACATCACCTCTATTATTCTGTGGGTCAGGATTGTACACGAGTGTAACTAAACCTTTAAACAATTTTCTTTAAAAGGGTTATCCAATCCTATAAAAAGCCCCCCAATATGCTAGGCCCCCCACACTGAATATACTTACCCTGCTCCCCGCGCCGCTCCTGGTCCCCGCACCGCTGCTGCTTCTCCCGGTGCACGGATGAAAACATCCGATGTCGGGGCGGGGAGAAACAGCCAATGGCAGGCGGTGACGAACCTCCCTAGTGTCACCCACGATGCTAGGAAAGTTTGTTCCTGTCCCCGCCTGCCATTGACTGCTCCACCCAACACCAGATGTTTTCATCCGCGCACGGGGAGAAGCAGCAGCGGCGTTGCGGGGACCAGGAGTGGCGCGGGGAGTGGGGTAAGTATATTCAGTGTGGGGGGCCTGGCATATTGGGGGGGCTTTGCATGCTCTGGGATGACCCCTTTAAAGCTATTTCGAATCCCCTAAAAATCATTTTTGTCATATATTTTATTAATTGATTTTTATTGTGTTCCTATCAAAACAGGTGCCCAAAGTTTAAGCTTGTCTACAGTGCTTTCCACTACAGTGAATACGGAACTCATACACCATAGCCATGTATGCGGTTTATGGATTCCACCTTGCACACAACTGGCAGAAGCACTCCTATTTGCTACTTCCTGTGCCCACTCTGCTCAAAGCTCTGCATAGAAGATTGGTTCAGGTGACCATGCACTGTTGTGCTATGGCAGGCTTTAGCAGCATGCATGTGCATGTACAGTTGAAAGGTCTGCATAGGATATAGGTGCAGGAGACCCTGTATCGATGTGCTATGTAGATCTTTGAGAAGAGAAGAGCTTTGAGTATGTCCCCCACTGGCCCCCCTCTCCTCCTCCAGTTGGATGGTTGAGAGGGGCTTTTTCAGCATGGAATATCTTAGGATGTATAGCACCTAGAGATATTATATATGTCTTGTTTTAAAGCAAAGAATGTAAGCTCTAAAACAAGACCAGGATGCAGTACTACAACCAAATATATAAATCTTAAAAATCATAGTATCTCATAGTATCATAGTAATCTCATCGTTAGTGAGATCTGCTGGTTCTTATCTTGTTTTGAAACTTATCTATAAAACAAGACCTAGCTGGTGTTTCTAGGTGCTATATACCCTACGCTACAGAAAATTACCTCCACTTTTTTGTTCACTAATAAGCAAAGTGAGATAGAGCAGTTAGAAAAACAGACATTGAGCAGCACAGCAGGGAACAGAGATTTGGACAGAGTCAGATTGCCAACCCATGAGGGAAAGAGAATTTAATTTAGCCTGGATGGTAGAGAGGCCAATATAGAGAAAGTCTGAATACAAGTGAAGGTAATGCATGTATTCATGCTCTGGACTTCACAGCAATTGGTTGGGTTGGAAGCTCCTGGCTCCCAGCCATACCCAGGAGACAGACTGCTGATCAGTTAAAGTGCTACACCCCACAGCAGGGCATTGTAGTACCATATAAATAGAGAGAGAGAGAGTTCGTGCCCCTTTGGCTAGATTGAAAAGATAGTCTTGACATTAAAGAGTGAAACAGTATCTGAACTGTTAACCTCATATGACTCCACCATCCTCACTAATGTCAACAGGATAGCTCCATCCTACTCATTTGAATAGGAAGGAGCCACCCCATTGAAGTGAATAGGAGAGAGGAGCTGTAATTACACTGCTTGCTGCTCATAAAAGTGCTGCGTTCTCATCATACAGCTGATCTGTGGAGGTGCTGGCAGTCAGGACCCCCCGCCAATCTGATGTTGATGACCTATCCCGAGGATAGGTTATCAATATAGGAAAAGTGAAAAAAAAAACTATAAGCAACATTTAAGTGATGTGCTTACACTCTATGTTGGCTGTATGTAAACTGCTGCTGAGCTTCAAGTATGGGCTCATTCACACGACTATGTGGTTGCCATGCCTCTGTTGTGGACCGCAAATATGGATCCACACTACACGGACACCAGCCATGTTAACTCGTGTTGTGGCCTGTTGAGTTGAATGGGTCCGCGATCTACAAGGTACGGCAAAAGCTAGGACATGTCCTATCTTTTGCGGTGGGGAGGCATGGATACAAGAGCCCATGGAAGGGCTTCTGAGTTTTTCCGTGGGCTTCCGATCCGTACCTCCGCACTGCAAAAGATAGGACATGTATCTTGCGGATCGCAGACCCTTTCATGTCAACGGGTCCAAATCCATGATGCAGAGTTCACATGGCCGGCGACTGTATGGTTGTGTTTATGAGCCCTAAATGGTATGATAAATTTGGCGCAGCTTACCAGACAGGTTAGTGTGTCTCTACTTTATGTTACCTTGTGGCCATCATACATATACCCCAAATTCAGGTAATAGCTGGTATATAAAAGTGCTGCTGTTTCTCTGACAGCTGTGAAGATCTGTACCTTTGTTCTTATCAGAGGAAAAATCCAGTTGAAGGTCTATCAAAGTAAATTCTTGAAAAACACATTCATAAGCTCAGAGTAAGTCTTCCATACTGAAAAATGGGTACATTTTTATCTGTTCTGTCCTTTCGAGGTCTCTGTTAAGCTACATGCACACCAATAAAAGTCTATGGGGCAATTCACATGGCCATTTTTTTAACGGCCAGTGAATAGCAGCTGTTGAAAAATAGGACATGTCCTATGCCAGACAGACCCCACTGAAATCAATGGGACTGTTTTTAAATGCCAATTAGACAGGATTGCACCCATCTAATGGCCATTAAAAATGGGTACGCTAGGACAATTTGGCCTTTTTAGGGTTTAAAAAAAATTATAATTAAATTCCTTATCCACTTCTCCGGACAGAGGCAGTTGCTACTCTCTTCGTTGAAAAGGACCTGCGCTCAGCATGATGATGTCACCCAAAACATTACAAATGACCAAATTGTGGTCACTATGGGGGGCATTATTACAGATGGGATCCATTATGAGGGACATTATTACAGATGGGGCCACTATGGGGGGCATTATTATAGATGGGATCCACTCACTATGAGGGACATTAGTACAGATGGGGGCCATTATTGCAGATGGGAGCCACTATGAGGGACATTATTAGAGATGGGACCACTATGGGAGGCATTATTACAGATGAAAGGCCATTATGGGTGGCATTATTACAGATGGGGGCCACTATAAGGGACATTATTAGACATGGGGCCACTATCAGGAACATTATTAGAGATGGAGCCACTATGGGAGGACTTATTACAGACGGGGGCCACTATTGGTGGCATTATTACAGATGGGGCCACTATGAGGGACATTATTACAGATGGGGCCACTGTGAGGGACATTATTACTGATGGAGCCACTATGGGAGGACTTATTACAGATAAGGGCCACTATGGGGGGGGGGGGGCATTATTACTACAGACTACAGGTGTTGGGATCTTTATAAAAAAAAAGTGAATGAAATGAATCCATTTTTAACGGCCATGAAAACTGGATACAAAACAGCAATTAAAAATGTACAAACAGAAAATGGAAGCACGAATGGTTGAAAAATGGCCATGAAAAAACTAGTGTGTCCGTTTTTTATTGGCGTGCTTTTTTCACTGTTGTGTGCATGTAGCCTTAGTCACGTGAATGTCAGCATATAGGCCTGAAGCCATGCAAGTTAACCTCGCACCTAAGCTCTGAGCTATTCCTGTCATTGATTTCCACGTACGGTTGCTTTCTGCATCTCATTTTGTACACAGACTGAGTATTAAGTTCCCCTGGGTTCAATATATTAAGCTGATGTTACACATAGCCAGCAGCCTGGAGCTTGGATCAGACACTCATTTTGTACCTTTGTAGAAGGATTACTGAGATTTTCTCAGACGGATATTAAAATCTTAATTGAAATTCACAAGTAAACATTGTCATTCAGCAATTTACAGACCTACTACTGTATATTACAGTACAAGAAGCCTACAGCAGGCTGAAAAATCTGGGGGGCTATGTGTTGGAGTTGCACCAAGGTTATTTTGTTTTAATATTTATTGTGCCAATGCAGTGAAACATGTTATATATTTTCATATTTTTCACATTTAGCAGTACTTGCAATGTGGTTGTGTTTGCAATTCAATCCTCCTAGGGGGCAGATCCATAGTAAGCAGCCCCGCCCTGTATAGTATGTGGGCCCTTTCTTCCAAACACAGTGCCTCACCTGTCCCCTGGAAGAAGCCGTTGGGCGAAAACGTACGCCGGTGAGTAGCTGGAGGTCACACTGCACAGCGGTCTGTATCATTTCATGTTTCTATGTTTGTTCCACTTAGGCCCCTTTCACACAGGCGTTGCGGGAAAATGTGCGGGTGCGTTACGGGAACACCCGCGATTTTTCCGCACGAGTGCAAAACATTGTAATGCGTTTTGCACTCGCGTGAGAAAAATCGCGCGTGTTTGGTACCCAAGCCCGAACTTCTTCACAGAAGTTCGGGCTTGGGATCGGTGTTCTGTAGATAGTATTATTTTCCCTTATAACATGGTTATAAGGGAAAATAATAGCATTCTGAATACAGAATGCATAGTAAAACATCGCTGGAGGGGTTAAAAAAAAAAATATATATTTAACTCACCTTAGTCCGCTTGATCGCGTAGCCGGCATCTCCTTCTGGCTTCATCTGATCTCGGTGCAGCAACAGGACCTTTGGTGACGTCATTCCGGTCATCACATGATCCATCACCATGGTAAAAGATCATGTGATGGATCATGTGATGACCGGAATGACGTCACCAAAGGTCCTGTTGCTGCACAGAGACCAGATGAAGCCAGAAGGAGATGCCGGGCCGCGATCAAGTGGACTAAGGTGAGTTAAATTATTTTTTAATTTTTTTTAACCCCTCCAGCGATGTTTTACTATGCATTCTGTATTCAGAATGCTATTATTTTCCCTTATAACCATGTTATAAGGGAAAATAATAATGATCGGGTCTCCATCCCGATCGTCTCCTAGTAACCGTGCGTGAAAATCGCACCGCATCCACACTTGCTTGCGGATGCTTGCGATTTTCACGCAACCCCATTCATTTCTATGGGGCCTGCGTTACGTGAAAAACGCACAAAGAGGAGCATGCTGCGATTTTCACGCAACGCACAAGTGATGCGTGAAAATCACCGCTCGTGTGCACAGCCCCATAGAAATGAATGGGTCGGTATTCAGTGCGGGTGCAATGCGTTCACCTCCCGCATTGCATCCGCGCGGAATACTCGCTCGTGTGAAAGGGGCCTTTTATTATACTTATTACTATATATTATTATACTTTGAGTCTAGCCTTGTGCCTTACCTTTCTTATTTAGTGGTTTATATAGCTAGGTCCAAAATGCTCTAATATGATATGGCCCTTGGGCCTGCCTGCTTTGTAGGTTGGCTAGGGAACTTTTTTCCTAGCTATATAAATGATCCTGACTTTCAGGATTAGTGCACTGATGGATATGGGCCCCTCTGATTAATGGACTTTTACAGGTGTTCTTTGATACGTATAGATCGTTGTACGCTTTTATGTGTGACTTGCCACATGCTGCTATATGGTATCCGCTTTTAACCGTATTTCTGTGATTGTATCATTATACCTTTTATTATATGGAATTCAATAAATATTATATTTATTAAAATTTTTGTAGTGTGGCTTTTTGGGTGTTTTCTGTTTAAATGGCCACACACTTGGTTTAGAATCATTGGAGTGTTGTGTGTGGTAATGCAACACAGCTCCAGTTACTTTAATACAGCTGTGCTGCAATACCAGACACATCCCATATACAGGAGTGGCGCTGTTCTGGTGGGATGTTTTAACTCCTTTAAAGGGTTTCTACCACCACATTTTGACCTAATTAGCTTTTAGACACTAGCGATCTGCTAGTGTCTGCTGTACCTAACCATGCTATTGTAATTCCTTTCTGTGCAGCGGTTACCCTAAAAAACGTAGTTTTATTCGTATGCAAATGAGCCTCTAGGTGCTATGGGGGCGTCTTTTCAGCACCTAGAGGCTCCGTCCACTCACCATTTCTGCCGCCCAGCGCGCTCCAGCCTGCCCCTTTCCTCTAGATTGACAGACTACTTCTCTGCATCTCGGCCGAATTCTCGCGCCTGCGCCGTGTGCTTCTGTATTCGGCGCAGGCGCAGTGACTGTCTCCCTGCGCCGGCATCTTCACTGCGCCTGCGCCGAGAGGGGTCCGTGGTAACCCGGCCGGGATTCCTGCTGATAGCAGGAGCGCACGGCGTCATTGGTTGTCTATGAGGCCGTGCGCTTCTTGCCGCCGCTGCTGTACAGTGATACACTGGTAATGCCCCCGTTGCTCCCAGATGCTCATTTGCATATATTAAACCTTCATTACAACCTGTATATCACATAAAGGAGGCCCTCATTCACATTGTGGTACAATAGTTCAGGTAGTGGGACACCTACACTCATAAAGCATATGCACTAAGTGAAAGGGCTGCCAAAAAATATGAGGAAACGGCACTCTAATACAGCCTTTATTACACATAATGGAGGGCATCATAAACACCCTTAAAACATTATGATTGCTGGCCTGCTGGTGACCCTCTAAAACATCAGGGGCGAGGGCCTGCTGCTGATCTGACCATCTAAAACATTAGGGGTGAGGGTCTGCTGCTGAGCTCACCCTTTAAAACATTAGGGGCGAGGGTCTGCTGCTGAGCTGACCCTCTAAAACATTATGGGCGAGGGCCTGCTGGCGACCATCTAAAACATTAGGGGTGAGGGTCTGCTGCTGAGCTGACCCTCTAAAACATTAGGACCGAGGGCAGCCTAATAAGCATGCTGATATGATGGAGAAGGATGAGAAAGGGAAGATTGAACCATATACCCTTTTTTGTGGTGGAAGGGGTGCATGGGAATACAGTGTATTCAATACACCATAAAAGCCACATTTAAAGTGCCTTTCTGTTCATTTGCTTTCCTCTGGTGGAGTAGAGAAGTCAGGGGCAATCCAGGCCTTGTTCATTTTGATAAGAGTCACCCTGTCATCATTTTCAGTTGACAGGCGGGTGCGCTTATCAGTTATTATGCCCCCAGCAGCACTAAATACCCTCTCTGACAAAACGCTGGTGGCAGGACAGATGGAATAAACCTGCTATGGGAACTACCCTCTGTAGCGGAGGCAACCGTCGACTGCTCCTCCTCCTCATCATTATCCAATTCGCACTCAAAAGAAGAACTGAGGGTGGTCTGGTTATCACCATGTGCACTTTCTTCCCCCATTTCCACCTCTTTTACATACAAAGCCTCCGCCTTCATTGTGAGCAGCGAGCGTTTCAGTAGACACAGAAGTGGGATGGTTACGCTGATAATAGCGGCATTGCCACTCACCATCTGTGTTGGTTCCTCAAAGTTGCGTAAAACCTCACAGAGGTCAGACATCCATGCCCACTCGTCGATTGTGAAGAGCGGAAGCTGACTGGAAAGGCGACGACCATGTTGAAGCTGGTATTCCACTACTGCCCTCTGCAGCTCACAAAGCCTGGCAAACATGTGGAACATGGAGTTCCAGCACATGCTCACGTCGCACAACTGTCGGTGAGCTGGCAATTGCAAGCGCTGCTGCAGCGTTGCCAGACCAATGGCAGCTGTAGATGACATTTGGAAATGGGCACACACGAGGCGCACCTTCACTAGTAGCTCAGGCAAATTGGGGTAGGTATTGAGAAACCGCTGAACCACTAAGTTGAACACATGGGCTAGGCATGGTATGTGTGTGAGCTTGCCGAGCTCCAAAGTCGCCACCAAGTAACGGCTATTATCAGACACAACCATGCCTGGTTGTAGGTTGAGTGGCAAGAGCCACAGCTCAGTCTGGTCCCTTATATCCTGCCACAGCTCTACGGCAGTGTGCTGTTTGTCACCTCAGCAAATTAGTTTCAAGAAGGCCTGTTGCCGCTTCCCCACTGCAGTGCTCGCACTGCTTCCAGTTACTGACTGATGTCTGACTGGTGCTGCAAAATGATAATTCAGAGGTGGAAGTGCAGGATGAGGCGGAGGAGGAGAAGGGGGGGTTGCAGCCACTA
This sequence comes from Bufo bufo, assembly GCF_905171765.1. Taxonomy (NCBI): domain Eukaryota; kingdom Metazoa; phylum Chordata; class Amphibia; order Anura; family Bufonidae; genus Bufo; species Bufo bufo. The sequence goes on from NW_024400058.1 coordinate 26,225, forward strand.
ATGCAGGTGGTGGCGGAAATCCTGATGGAAGTACATAGGGCCAGCAATCTTTGGCGTCGGTAGCACCTGTGACATCCCAGGGTACGACTTGCTCTCAGGCCTCCCCAACGTTCACCCAGTGTGCCGTCAGGAAAATGTAGCGACCCTGGCCAAAAGCTATTGTCCATGTGTCAGTCGTTAAGTGGACCTTTCCAATAACTGCATTGGTCAGGGTACGGGTGATGTTACGGGACACATGCTCCCGGGCCTGCGTCTTGGACAGGGGATTGGCCAGCACGTAACACAGGGGAAGAGGCAGTGGTGTGACCCACAGACACTGATTGTGGACCCAGGCGTTCGGCCCACCTATTAGGGTGCTTTTATGCCATGTGATGGATCATGCTGGTGGTGGTGAGGTTGCTAGTGTTCATGCCCCTGCTCATTTTGGTACGGCACAGGTTGCAAATGACAATACTTTTATAGTCCGCTCTTTCCTCAAAAAAGAGCCAGACTGCGGAACACCTACCCCTTGTCAAGGGAGATTGCCGCAAGGGGGTGCTCTGGGGAACAGTTACGGGCATGTTTGGTGTGGCCCGCCTTCTCCCTTTTGCCACCCAACTGCCTCTTTCAGCCTGTTGTGGTGCTGTGGATCCCTCCCTCTCTGTACTGCTCTCCTCGCTCGGCTTGCCACCTTCCCAGGTCGGATCAGTGATTTCCTTGTCCACCACCTCCTCTTCCACTTCCTCACTCTGGTCATCCTCCTGACTTATTGACCTAACAAGACCTCACTTATTGACAACTGTGTCTGATCCTCATCATGAACCTCTTGAGACACTAATTGCCGTTGACTAATTGGCAACTGTGTCTCATCATCATCATCCACCTCGTGAAACACTAATTGCCGTTCCCCACCGTGATCTTTTTCTGACTGTGGATTCTCAAGAGTTTGGGAATCAGTGCACAAGATCTCCTCATGTCCCTCTTCAAGCGGGCTTAGCGAGAGGGCAAAATCAAGGGATGGTGATGAATAGAGCTCCTCGGAGAATCCGAGTGTGGGTTCACTTGTTTGCCAAGACTCTCCATTGTGGGAGGAAGGAGGATCAGGGTGAGGCTTCTGTTTACCAGACTCTTGGCTATTGAGACTGGACTTTGTGGAAGACAGGGTGGTGCTTAACCGACTGGAAGCATTATCTACTGCAATCCAACCGACCACCTAGTCGTGCTGGTGTGACTTCGAGAGTGGTGTCCTGTGTCGCCCTGCAAACAGGGACATGAAGCTAGGTATCGTGGATGAGTGTTTCTTGAGCTCTGGCAGCAGGCACAGTTTCACCGCACCCAGGGCCACGGCCTCTGCTTGCACCATCAGCAGCACGGCCACTTCCCCATCCCTTACTGCTTGCTTTGAGCATATTAAATGGTATATACAGGTGAAACTCAGAAAATTAGAATATTGTGCAAAAGTCCATTTATTTCAGTAATGCAAATTAAAAAGAATTGCGTTAATGCAGCTTAAAATTAGAATTTTGTGAAAAGGTTCAATATTCTAGACTCAAATTGTCACACTCTAGTCAGCTAATTAATGCATACCCCCTAAGCAAAGGGTACCTCAAAATTGTGACTTAAGCTGTAAGCCATAATCATCCAAATTATAACAAATAAAGGCTTGAAATATCTTTCTTTGCATGTAATGAGTCTATCTCATATATTAGTTTCATCTTTTAAGTTGCTGTAACGGGGTTCCGAAGGTGCACTCAGTCTCCCATTGCCCGCAGAACTGTTGCTTAGCTTTGGGAATGAGGATCTGTGTTTGACCTCATTCCCAGGGCGGCTTTACTGCTGGGTGGCTTCCTGCTCCTAAGTCTGCCTTGAGCGCCGAGCTGATCACTCGGTGCTCAACTGGTTGGTCTGTCGGTCATGTGACGCTGGCCACGTCACATGACCCTCACTCCCTACTATAAATACAGGCAGCCTGCTAGCCACAGGTTGCCTGTTAATTTCTAGGTTCCTGGCTATTTGTTGGACTACTGAATACTCACCTGATTCCGTTCCCTGATGATCCTTTGCCTGCTCCTCCTGTACTGCGCATCCGTCCTGGTATTGTGACCTCGGCTCCCACCTGACTACTCTCTTAGGACTCCTCTTGTACTTCTCTACTCTCCTGGTATTTGACCCCGGCTTCTCCTGACCATTCTTTGCTTAACCCTTTGTACTGCGTAGCTCTCTTGGTTCTGACCCGGTCCGTTCATGTTCCGTATTTTGTCTTGTCTGTCTTCCCTGCACGTATCCTAAGTTAAGGACTGTTGTCCAGTTGTCCCCTGTCATCAGGACTCGTGAGGCAAGTAGGCAGGGCCAGGGGTGAGGGTGGAGCGCAGTGGTCACTATCCTTCCCCCTGTGTGTGTGTGGACGTGACCGTTACAGTTGCATTACTGAAATAAATGAACTTTGCACAATTTTTCGAGTTTCACCTGTATGCTTGCAAGTATGTCTGTCACACGTACAGAAGCGCAAGTTTTGTAAGTGTATGCGCAAATAAATTGCACTGAATGTCACAAATATTTAGGATGAGCAAATGTTACACAGGAGATGTAGTGCAGGTAATGTTGCTGTCACCAGCGGCGAAAAAATTACACTGAATGTCAAAGATATTTAGGATGTACAAACGTTATACAGGAGATGTAGCGCAGGTAATGTCGCTGTCACCAGCGGTGAAAAAATTAAATTGAATGTCACAGATATTTAGGATGCGCAAACGTTATACAGGAGATGTAGCACAGGTAATGTCGCTGTCACCAGCGGCAAAAAAATGACACTGAACGTCAAATATATTTAGGATGCAAAGTCGTTATGCAGGAGATCTAGCGCAGATAATGTCGCTGTCACCAGTGGCGAAAAAATTACACTGAATGTCACAGATATTTAGGATGCGCAAACGTTATACAGGAGATGTAGCGCAGGTATTGTTGCTGTCACCAGCAGCAAAAAAATCACATTAAACGTTACAGATATTTAGGATGTGCAAACATTGCACAGGAGATGTAGCGCAGGTAATGTCGCTGTCACCAGCGGCGAAAAAATTACACTGAATGTCACGGATATTTAGGATGCGCAAACTTTATACAGGAGATGTAGCACAGGTAATGTCGCTGTCACCAGCGGCAACAAAATTACTCTTAATGTCACAGATATTTAGGATGCGCAAATGTTGCACAGGAGATGTAGCGCAGGTAATGCCGCTGTCACCAGCGGCAAAAAAAATTACAACTGAAATGTCACAGATAATTTAGGATGCGCAAACGTTTATACAGGAGATGTAGCGCACGTAATGTCGCTGTCAGCAGCAGCCAAACAATTGCTTTAAATGTCACAGATATTTAGGATGCTCAAATGTAACACAACAGATGTAGCAGAGGTTGTGTCACTGGCAGCAGCGGCCAAACAATTGCACGCAATTTAGCGCAGGTTACATTAATAATATTTATTGCAGCCAGATAAAACAATAGTCCTTAAAAGGACTTTTGGGTCTCTAACACCTTTCAAGACTAAACCCTGCTTAAAAAAAAATAAAAAATATTCCTGTCCCTACACTATCTGTCCCTTCTGCTACAGCTCTCCCTGAATAAGACTGAGCCGAACCACGTGTCATCGGGTGCTATATAGCACCCGATGACGCGCTCCGGCCAGCCAATAACTCTAATGCAAGTAACCAACATGGCTACGGCATTACAGTGAGTGCCAGTACTTCCATGCACATTTATTGGCTGCGTAGCAGCCAACAAAGGTGCAGGGAGGAGACTCAAACATCACGCTGGAGCACATTGCATTGGGTCCGTGTTTTTAGCACAGAAGCATGCTCTATTTTGTCCACATTCATTGATCCATCACACCCATTATAGTCTATGGGTCCGTGAAAACCACGGATGCAACATAGATGCCATCCATGTTTCATCTGTGTTTTACAGATCATTAGGAAGAGATGCTTTGAAAATTATTTTTAAGGTGTGCAGTGTCAGTGAAACACGGATGACTAATAGAGAGCAAAAACCAGACACACGGACTCTGATCACTGATCACCTTTTCACGGATTTAAGCACGGACATTTGAATGAGTCTTAATACAGCAATGTTGATGGAAAAATAGTCTGCTAATGTATTAATATAATGAATTGTGCACTTGTTTAATAAATATTTTATAGACATTACTTACGGTTATTAGCAATGTTAAATATTAAATTACCACTTGTCCAAGAATCACTGATGATAAATCAACCCTGGTGTTCATCCTACGAAGAATCAAATTCTGGCTAGTAAGGATATCTGCTGCCACCTTGTGGTAATATAGCGGACTTCTACACAGTTCTGGCCTTAATTCAGTCTTTTCTATTCATTTTATGGCAGCATAATAGGGTATTATAGAAACAAAGAAGAATGATGGAAGACCAAATGATCCATCTAATCTGCCCTTATATCATTTCCTTTTTATTTTTATCTTAAGATATATTATTATCTGATGCATTGTTTAAATGCATTTACTGTACATTTTCAAACCACAATTTGGAAGTTGGTTCAATGCATCTACTACACTTTCAAAAAAATATCTTGTCCTCTAATGGCCTACCCAGGATCAGCCCCCCTAAAAACCATCAGATATTAGCATAATCAATATTGTGGGGCATATACAAAACACTGAGACCCATGTTTTATTTTGTTCTTGTTATCTGCAGGTATAGGGTTGTAACACTGCATAATCCACCTTTATGTTTTGCGACTATTTATTTGCTGGCTAGATACTGGTCCAGTATTTCAATGGATGCCTTTGGGGGAGAAAGAGGGGTGTAGTTCCCAAACATTGAAGACCTTGATTGTTTCTATCTTATGAGATGGGGAGGTGTTTCAGGTGTTCCTGGCTGGTGTTCTGGCTGGTGGCAGGACCTGCTTTTTGGTCGAAGAGAAGGTTGGGTTCACGTTCGGCCCCGTTATGCGTAAGCTATAAGAGATACTAATAAATGAACAATGCTCTACTTCTGACTCATTTGGCTGTGCCGCTGCTTATCTTATGCACTGTGGCTGTGCACATCTGTTCATGAAAGAACCCTGCACACACCACAAGGTGAGCCTATGCATTTTACCCCCTGTTTGTATAGCGGCCCCTGCCAATGAGAGCTGCTCTCCCCTTTCTACTCTTTAAGTCTTTTTCAGACAGCCTATATCCACAGGACTTCTACCTCTCCTTAATACTGGTATATTTTTCAATTATATAAAATGTAATGTATGTGTTGTATATATATATATATATATATATATATATATTGTTAAGGCCTGATTAGTCAGCCTGCATTTGTGGGAGGGGCGGAGGCTCTTCATATACGAGCCACAGCCTCACTCACAGGCGTGGGTTCTCAGGTGCACAGCTGCCGCTGGGTGTCATTAGCAAACTAGCTTCTCTGGTGGTAGGATTCTTTCTTTGCAGCATGGAGCTTGTTATTTTGCTCTCTGCTACCGTAGCACGCATGCGCCATACTACGTAAGTAGGTTGGGCCGGGGCCATCTCTCCTTGCCGGTCGGAACCGACTTTGCTAGTGAACGGGAGGCTTTGCCTCAGAATCTGCTACCTCAGGTTTCCTCGTTGGGGCTAAATACTTCTATTTCTTTTCAACTTTGTTGGTAATAGGAGTTAGTTCCGATAAATCTTACAAGTTTTACTTCGCTTTGTTCGTCTCGTATGAAAAGTTACTTCAGCCGGTTTGCTGTAAAGGAAGAGTTACCCGGGTTGCACGTGACGTCATGTTTGGAGATCGGACGCAGCGTTTATTGTTTAGGCCTCTTGCTGTAGCTGTTCCTTGCCACGTGTCTCCCCCCTCCCCCCGCTACCACCATCTTTAGACTTCACGTATTTCACTGCTCCATGTACTTAAAAACCCTGCCGCACTTTTATGCTCTGCTGTTATCCTGAGCGGCATTTACACTTTCGGCTTTTATTTCATGTTTTATGCTGCATCCGCACATCTTTACTGTCCAGCACTTTCCTACTCTTGGTTTGTATTCACTCAGATTGGTCTCGCATTCAAGCTGCGTTCACTTGTTGGCTGTTACATCTCATTCCGTCCCCAGCCGACAGCCGGATCCGCAGGGGCGTAGCTAGAAATGCATGGGCCCCATAGCAAAAAATAATTATGGGCCCCCCCCCCCTCTGTGCCATCCACAGATCCCCCCCCTTCTGTGCCATCCACAGATCCCCCCCCCCTCTGTGCCATCCACAGATCCCCCTCCCCTAAATAGTGCCATCAACAGATCCCCCCTCCCCTAAATAGTGCCATCCACAGATCCCCCCTCCCCTAAATAGTGCCATCCACAGATCCCCCTCCCTAAATAGTGCCATCCACAGATCCCCCTCCCCTAATAGTGCCATCCACCAGATCCCCCCCTCCCCCTAAATAGTGCCATCCACAGATCCCCCCCCTCCCCTAAATAGGCCATCCACAGATCCCCCCCTCCCTAAATAGTGCCATCCACAGATCCCCCTCCCCTAAATAGTGCCATCCACAGATCCCTCTCCCCTAAATAGTGCCATCCACAGATCCCTGTGCCATCCACAGATCCCCCTCCTTAAATAGTGCCATTACACAGATCCCCCTCCCCTAAACAGTGCCATCACAGTATCAGGTGCCTCTCCCCCCCCCCACCCCATGTGCCAGTATCAGGTGCTAACCCACCCCCCCCCTTTCCCCCCCCATGTGCAGTATCAGGTCAGGTGCCAACCCCCCCCCAGGTGCCAGTATAAGGTCAGGTACCAACCCCCCTCCCCCCATGTGCCAGTATCAAGTGCCCCCGCTCCCCCCATGGCAGTAACAGTTGGGTATAAAAAAAAATAAAAAATAAACACTTCTACTTAACCTCCATGTCAGCGATGCAATGCAATGCAGCCTCTTTCTGTGTCCCTCCCTGTATTGTGTCCCGCCCTGTATGCCCATATATGGAGTCACTGCTTGTATTTCAGAAAAGGTTTCTGCTGGGATTCGAACCCACGACCTTCTGTATCAGAGGCAAAGCACCTAACCTCTAGACCATAAGATATGCCTTGCTGCTGGTTGAAAAAAAATGAGACTTCTACTGTTAAAGCTGGCTAAGTGTACATCTATACACATGACAGCTGCTCATATATAGAGATATAGCAGAGCTGAGTGTGCTGGGATATAGAGATATAGCAGTGCTGGGTGTGTTGGGGCAGCTGTCATGTGTATAAGCCAGCTATAACAGTAGAAGTGTCAAATTTTTTCAATCAGTTGCAATGCCTTCTTTATGGCTGTGAGGGTTAATGCTTTGCCAGTGATACATTGAAGGTTGTGGGTTCGAATCCCAGACACATCAGGAGACTTTAGAGCACATTAGCGAGGGGGCCTGAACATTAAGACCGCTGCTGTGAAGGGGGCCCTGAACAGTAAAGACATCGATATTTAACTAACTTGAAAATAAACTGTCGGGCCCCGAAGCAGCTGCTTCCCCGGTAGTTACGCCACCTCCTGGCTGCCTGTGCGTAGTGTCAATAAAAAAAATAAAAAAATGAATGCGGTCGGACGGCCCCCTAGTGGCGTAGGGCCCCATAGCCACTGCTATGGTTGCTATGGCGATCCCTACGCCACTGCGGATCCGTATTACACGCCTGTTATTACATGTTGTTTACTCGGCTTACAGCCATAGCTGCTACTGTTACTCCATTTTTATTCTCTGGACACACCACCCTGGTGTTCACACCTTGCTCCACTCACAACCAGAGCTGTGTTCATGCGTCGACTGGTATACCATGTTTGCTCTGCTCACTGTGAGAGCTGTGTTTACACATCCGCTGTCACAACATGTTCATACTAGGCTTGTTTCAGAGCTGCATTCACGTTCACTGTTACATCATGTTTATGCTCCACTCACATTTAGAGCTTCTGTTCTACCAATTTCATTCTCGACCACACCCAGAGGTGCATTCACACTACGCTGTCAAATCATTTTTTGCACTCCACCCACGACCAGAGTTGCATTCATACGTCTATCGGTATATCATGTTTGCTCTACTCTCACCCAGAGCTGCGTTCACACGTCCTATGCTACTACAGGTTCTTTCCAGGCCCATTTCAAGAACTGCATTCACGTCGCTGTTACATCTATGTTATGCTCTGTTCACAACCAGAGCTCCTGTTATACCAAATTTCATTCTCTGCTTATACCCAGAGTTGTGTTCACACTTCTACTGCAACACCAGGTCGTATACCCCACTCACCAAAGCCGCTTTCCATGTCTGCTGTCACATCAAGTTAATATTCCGTTCACATCCAAAGCTGCGTCCAGATGTCTGCTTTTATATCTTGTCCTATACTCCATTCACTACTAGAGCTGCGTTCACGTGTCTGCTTTCGCATCACGTCAATACTCTGCTCACTTTCAGATTGCATTTATACGTCTGCTTTATACCATGCTTTTCATGCGCTACCCATACTCAGAGCTGCGCCCATACCATTTTATTTAGGTACCACTCGCATCCAAAGCTCCATTCACCCATTTGTTGTTATATCATGTGTTGTCCTCTGCTCCCACTCAAAGCTGCATTCTCCTGTTCATTGCTACGTCATGGTTTCACTCAATAATCTCACCGGGGCAGTCTGCACCCACCGCTCTGGTACCTCTCTCTCGACAAACATAACTGCGTTCTTTTCAGGCTTACGTTCCTTTCCTCGGTGGTCTGTTATATTCCATAGGCCTACTTTTGTGTTCACCTCAGAGAGAAAATGTATCTATTTATTTTTTTGGTCTTCTTTAACCGCCTCCGGACCGCCTAACGCAGGATCGCGTTCCGGAGGCGGCTCACCCAGGCAGAGTCACGCATATATGCGTCATCTCGCGAGACGCGAGATTTCCTGTGAACGCGCGCACACAGGCGCGCGCGTTCACAGGAACTGCAGGTAAGCGAGTGGATCTCCAGCCTGGCAGGCTGTAGATGCGTTTTTTTTTTTTAACCCCTAAGAGGTATATTAGACGCTGTTTTGATAACAGCGTCTAAAATACCTGCTACCTGGTCCTCTGGTGGTCCCTTTTGCTTGGATCGACCACCAGAGGACACAGGCAACTCTGTAATAAGTAGCACCAAGCACCACACTACATTACACCCCCCCTGTCACTTATTAACCCCTGATCACCCCATATAGACTCCCTGATCATCCCCTTGTCATTGATCACCCCCCTGTAAGCCTCCATTCAGACGTCCGTATGTGTTTTGCGGATACGATCCATGGATCCGTAAAACAAATACGGACGTCTGAATGGAGCCTTACAGGGGGGAGATCAATGACAGGGGGGGTGATCACCCCATATAGACTCCCTGATCACCCCCCTGTCATTGATCACCCCCCTGTAAAGCTCCATTCAGACGTCGGTATGTGTTTTACGGATCCATGGATCGGATCCGCAAAACATACGGACGTCTGAATGGAGCCTTACAGGGGAGGTGATCACCCCATATAGACTCCCTGATCATCCCCCTGTGATTGATCACCCCCCTGTAAGGCTCCATTCAGACGTCCGTATGTGTTTTCCAGATCCACGGATCCATGGATCGGATCCGCAAACACATACGGACGTCTGAATGGAGCCTTACAGGGGGGTGATCAATGACAGGGGGGTGATCACCCCATATAAACTCCCTGATCACCCCCCTGTCATTGATCACCCCCCTGTAAGGCTCCATTCAGACATTTTTTTGGCACAAGTTACGGAAATAGATTTTTTTGTTTTTTCTTACAAAGTCTCATATTCCACTAACTTGTGACAAAAAATAAAATCTCACATGACTCACCATACCCCCTCACGGAATCCAAATTTTTTTAGACATTTATATTCCAGACTTCTTCTCACGCTTTAGGGCCCCTAAAATGCCAGGACAGTATAAATACCCCACATGTGACCGCATTTCGGAAAGAAGACACCCCAAGGTATTCGCTGAGGGGCATATTGATTCCATGAAAGATTGAACTTTTTGTCCCAAGTTAGCGGAAAGGGAGACTTTATGAGAAAAAACTAAAAATCAATTTCCGCTAACTTGTGCCAAAAAAATAAAAATTCTATGAAACTCTCCATGCCCCTTATTGAATACCTTGGGGTGTCTTCTTTCCAAAATGGGGTCACATGTGGGGTATTTATACTGCCCTGGCATTTTAGGGCCCCTAAAGCGTGAGAGAAGTCTGGGATCCAAATGTCTAAAAATGCCCTCCTAAAAGGAATTTGGGCCCCTTTGCGCGTCTTTTGCAGAGATATTTCTCTCACCCAGCATGGGTATATGTAAAAAGAAACCCCAAAACACATTGCCCTACTTCTTCTGAGTACGGCGATACCAGATGTGTGACACTTTTTTGCAGCCTAGGTGGGCAAAGGGGCCCACATTCCAAAGAGCACCTTTCGGATTTCACAGGGCATTTTTTACACATTTTTATTTCAAACTACTTCTCACACATTAGGGCCCCTAAAATGCCAGGGCAGTATAACTACCCCACAAGTGACCGCATTTTGGAAAGAAGACACCCCAAGGTATTCCGTGAGGGGCATGGCGAGTTCCTAGAATTTTTTATTTTTTGTCACAAGTTAGCGGAAAATGATTATTTATTTATTTTCTTACAAAGTCTCATATTCCACTAACTTGTGACAAAAAATAAAAACTTCCATGAACTCACTATGCCCATCACGAAATACCTTGGGGTGTCTTCTTTCCAAAATGGGGTCACTTGTGGGGTAGTTATACTGCTCTGGCATTTTAGGGGCCCTAATAAAAAAATAAAAAATAATCATTTTCCGCTAACTTGTGACAAAAAATAAAAAGTTCTATGAACTCACTATGCCCATCAGCGAATACCTTAGGGTGTCTACTTTCCGAAATTGGGTTATTTGTGGGGTTTTTCTACTGTCTGGGCATTGTAGAACCTCAGGAAACATGACCGGTGCTCAGAAAGTCAGAGCTTCTTCAAAAAGCGGAAATTCTAATTTTTGTACCATAGTTTGTAAACACTATAACTTTTACCCAAACCATTTTTTTTTACCCAAACATTTTTTTTTTTAATCAGACATGTAGAACAATAAATTTTGAGAGAAATTTATATATAGATGTCGTTTTTTTGGAAAAATTTTACAACTGAAAGTGAAAAATGACATATTTCTTTTTCAAAAATTTTGTTAAATTTCGATTAATAACAAAAAAAGTAAAAATGTCAGCAGCAATGAAATACCACCAAATGAAAGCTCTATTAGTGAGAAGAAAAGGAGGTAAAATTCATTTGGGTGGTAAGTTGCATGACCGAGCAATAAACAGTGAAAGTAGTGTAGTGCAGAAGTGTAAAAAGCGGTCTGGTCATTAAGGGTGTTTAAGCTAGGGGGGCTGAGGTGGTTAATCCTGGTTCATAATCACTCAGACTGGTCTCCTTTTACTTCTGGTTCGTATTCACTCAGATTGGTCTCCTGCCCCAGTTCACCAAACAGCTCCTCATCGGAGGTCAGTGGGCCAATAGGAGTAAGTTTCCTGCTATGTTTTCACAAGCTGTTCATTTGTTTGTCACGATAAGAGATTTCTCTTAGCGAACTTGCAATGCCTCAGGCTCTTGTTTTTCTCCCATCTCTGTTTCAATTTCATATTTACGTTTTATGGTTCGCGGTGGTTAGTGTTTTATGTATGCACGTGTTTCGGATTACTAATGTCTATATTTTCAACGCCTGTTGGCAGTTATGTTCCTTAGGCCACCTTCTAGCCAATCTAATCATTCAAGTCGCTACATATCCCATCAGGTCCGGCTTACGTTTTAATTACTCATCGTCACCGCAACGACTCGGGGGCATCTGGCTTCGGGAGCCCCATGACCGTTTTTCATGTTTTGTTTGTTAGGGGTACGACATGGTTGTAGGCTGGTTAGTGTCCCAGGTTTGCTGTTGGAAGGGGTCATGGTTATGCAAGTCCTCAAGGCATTCTGGTGCTGCTTAAGTGGTTTATTTGAAAAATAAAATAAAATCATAAGAGGCTTGCACGAGTGGCTCTTCGCTTATAGGACCTCACGATTGGCACTGACACTTGTAGTTCGCACGGCCATCTGATACTTTTTTCCGCCACAAGGGACTCGCACGCATGGCTCCCGCCACAAGGGACTCGCACGCATGGCTCCCGCCACAAGGGACTGGCACGCATGGCTCCCGCCACAAGGGACTGGCACGCATGGCTCCCGCCACAAGGGACTGGCACGCATGGCTCCCGCCACAAGGGACTGGCACGCATGGCTCCCGCCACAAGGGACTGGCACGCATGGCTCCCGCCACAAGGGACTCGCACGCATGGCTCCCGCCACAAGGGACTCGCACGCATGGCTCCCGCCACAAGGGACTCGCACGCATGGCTCCCGCCACAAGGGACTCGCTGGAGTGGCTCTTGGCTTTGAGGATTTCACTTGTCATTGACATTGGTAGGTCATACGGCCATCTGATACTATTTTCCATGGCACACCTTTCAGAAGTTTTCTTTTGTTCATTTATATTTTACAGATTAGTACTTGCGGTTCATTTCAGCCTCATTTCATTAAGAAGCTTTACCCCATGTCTTTGTCTTTCTAGGTTATCGAGTCCCGGTTGACTACTAAACCCGTCGGGTTAAGCCCCAATCTTTTCCCCAGCAGTCCTTAAGTCTGAGGTTCGCATCCCGGCGGCTGCCCGGCCCCATGGGCCCCTGGTGGTTGCTTCGGCCCCATGGCTTCAGGGGTCCGACCAATGGTTGTCTGTCCACCTGTGCAGCTATGCTTTTGAATGACTCACATATTTACCTGCTTGCCAGCTTATGTTATTTAGGTTTCATTTTAGTTAATGTCCGTTATTATCTCCATTTTCTGTCACATTTCCCTTCGTCTTTTCAGGTCATGCAGTTGAATTCATGTTGGGGGTCACCTTCCAAGTCGGTCAGGTCTCGTTCCTAACGATATTTCGCTTTGCATGTTATTCAGGCCACGTAGTTTATCTTAGGTATCGCCTGCCACATCGGTCAGGGTCATGGTTTAATTTCACCTGCACCTTATTCAGGTCACTTATTATAGTTATAATTTCTTGATTTAAAAAAAATAAAAATAAAACTCAGCCCGATGACGGCTTCGGGGGCCCGATGACTTCAGTCCTGCTGGGCTGATTGTCTGGTTGATTGTCCATCTGTGCATCTGGGCTGATTTGGCCCGTATGTATCACATACATACCTGCTTCCCTAATTTCCTAATAATCCATGTTTATCGCTCACTTTATGTTTTGACCGCAAACTGGTCCGGTTCGCCCTACAGCATAATTGTCATGTCTTACGCAGATATTTCATCTTGCTTTAATTGTTCATGCTTTCATTCAGGTCCTGCCAGAGGAGGAACCAGTAGGGTAATTCCCTCTAGCATTTCAGTCTCTGATCGTAGTCGATCATATCTTGTTAACCAGGTCCCCGCTCAAAGTCTTTGCCTTTTTACCACGACCAGGAATTCATTTTTGCCGGTAGCTTCAGTGCAATTGCATTTGCATTCCCTCACTCATGGGAAGGCATAGACAGAATCTTGTATATTATGGCTGCGTAGCTTCTTGCCGCACTAACCTCAGACTCCCTACAACCACGTTGAATCGGGTTTTGGACAAGGTCCAGCATTTCCTTACGGTAGAAGATTCAGATAGTAGGTCGGTCTTCACGTCTCAAGCATTAAAACAATTCTCAGGGGCACACAGTAGAAAAACGCGCGGACCACGGCTAGCAGATAGCTGTCTGGGGAACTATTCAAGGATTCTCTTCCTATCTACATAGTTTGTTTTGACCCTCATTCCTGCAAAGTCTAGGCAGTTAGGTTTCGGTCCCACGATCTCCTGAGGCTAGGGCATTGCCAGTACTCGCACTAGAACCAAAACTTTACAAGGATCAGTTGGTTTTCATGATCCATTTCACAACGTATTCCCGGTCTTCCATTCCGCTTTGGGGCAGTATTCGCAATATTGAGCATCATGTCTCTGGCCTTGTCATCCACAAGATGGGTTGTAGGTCTCCTTCTTGCCTCATACACCCCGAATTTTCGCTCTAGATCCCTGACGCCTTGCAGTTGGCTTGGGGATTAGTTTTCACATGCCATTCGAGTTCCTTTTCTACCCTACTTGGCTTGGTTTTTGCCCACTTATAGGCCTACCCACGATCATGGCTTAGGGCACACAACAAGCCATTTAGTCAGGTTAGCTAAGACACGCCTAGCTGGGTTAGGTTGTTCCCGTTGTTTCTCTCCCTAGGGTTCTTTGGATATCTCTTGACCGTAGCCATGACCACAAATATATATAAATAGAAAAACGAACAGCACTCCTGAAATCCACAGAAAAGGTTTTTCTTTATTCACCCATGTGATGCAACGTTTTGGCTCTAAACTAGAGCCTTTCTCAAGCAAAGAACAAGTGCATACTGTGATATATATATATATATATATATATATATATATATATATATATATATATTTATATATATACCCAACAGGAAGTGAAGTGAAATCAATTACAAGATCATGTGATACAAGATCATGTGATACAAGATCAAGAAATTCATAGATACAAAAACACACACAATAGTGTTCAAATATAAAGTAATCAGTGCATAAATTCATACAGATGACATCATGGTGTATTGAAGTGCACCCATGGAGAGCAATGTAGTGTTGTCATATCAATGCATAAAGTGCAATATGACCTACAACCTGTTCCAAAGTTGCTAGATCAGGTGTAGCACATCATGTGTAGTAAGGGAGAAGAGATTAGGGAGGGATGGACAAAGCAATACCGATCGGGTATATACATACAAATCCACATGGATTCCACTTAGCGTTATCCAAACCGCATTGCGCCTGTTCCAGGTTGCCACCATTGATTGCGTGGTTGCAAAACCCATTGCGCATGCGCTAAATATCCGATGCATGCGCACTGGGACTCCGCACCGCAATAGCCATCTTTAAACAGGTAATAGACCGGACGGGCGGTCTGCGCATGCCCATAATTATCGTCGGGAGTCAGGCGCCATCTACATTCATGGCAATCTTGCCCTCTTTTTCAGACACAAACCCCAAATACACAGCCATTATACTAAACAAGGGAAAAGTGTGTACGGTGGGAGGGGATCGTCCTTGGCATAGGATTATCCACCTCCCCTATCGGAAAATGACTTGTGGAATACTGCATATCCATATGGACAGCCATCAGGTCTAATCAGTGGTCTGTTATCACACCACACAGCCCAAGAGGGATCTCTTGGGCTGTGTGGAGGCATGTGCAGAGAAAATTATACATAGTGCAATCTGGATGGGTATATCAAACTGTCACTTATTCCCGACGGTTATGTTGGTCTAAAGTCCTTGATCTCCTCTCATTCAATAGTGTACTATAGAAAATAAGCATTAGTGTAATATAGCGCAAATGGTTCTATAACTTCTGTCTACAAACAAGCGGAGAAAGAAAAGCACACACCACTGGGAAGGGGGCAAGCCCAAATACTCCCTGCACTACCCCAAGAGATTAAATTCAACATTGAGACCTTTTATATATCCATTGTAGCTCTCTCTATTTTAATAATTTTAATCTATCTCCCCCCTCTCCTAAGAGGAGGTATATGGTCGATTACCCAGCATTTTAAATCCCGTTCCGTGTGTCCAATCTCCATAAAGTGTTTGGACACAGGTAGATCTGCACGTTTTTTCCTTATAGTATATCTACAGTTGTAAGAAAAAGTATGTGAACCCTTTGGAATGATATGGATTTTTGCACAAATTGGTCATAAAATGTGATCTGATCTTCATCTAAGTCACAACAATAGACAATCACAGTTTGCTTAAACTAATAACACACAAAAAATAAAATGTTACCATGTTTTTATTGAACACACCTTGTAAACATTCACAGTGCAGGTGGAAAAAGTATGTGAACCCCTAGACTAATGACCTCTCCAAGAGCTAATTGGAGGGAGGTGTCAGCCAACTGGAGTCCAATCAATTAGATGAGATTGGAGGTGTTGGTTATAGCTGCCCTGCCCTATAAAAAACACACAACAGTTCTGGGTTTGCTTTTCACAAGAAGCATTGCCTGATGTGAATGATGCCTCACACAAAAGAGCTCTCAGAAGACCTATGATTAAGAATTGTTGGAAAGCTGGAAAGGGTTCTAAAAGTATCTCCAAAAGCCTTGCTGTTCATCAGTCCACAGTAAGACAAATTGTCTATAAATGGAGAAAGTTCAGCACTGCTGCTACTCTCTCTAGGAGTGGCCATCCTGTAAAGATGACTGCAAGAGCACAGTGCAGACTGCTCAATGAGGTGAAGAAAAATCCTAGAGTGTCAGCTAAAGACTTACTAAAGTCTCTGGCATATGCTAACATCTCTGTTAGCGAATCTACGATACGTAAAACACTAAACAAGAATGGATTTCATGGGAGGATACCACAGAGGAAGCCACTGCTGTCAAAAAAAACCATTGCTGCTCGTTTACAGTTTGCAGAAGAGCACCTGGATGTTCCACAGCAGTACTGGCAAAATATCCTGTGGACAGATAAAACCAAAGTTGAGTTGTTTGGAAGAAACACACAACACTATGTGTGGAGAAAAAGAGGCACAGCACACCAACATCAAAACCTCATCCCAACTGTGAAGTATGGTGGTGGGGGCATCATAGTTTGGGGCTGCTTTGCTGTGTCAGGGCCTGGACGGATTGCTATCATCGAAGGAAAAATGAATTCCCAAGTTTATCAAGACATTTTGCAGGAGAACTTAAGGCCATCTTTCCACCAGCTGAAGCTCAAGAGAAGATGGGTGTTGCAACAGGACAACGACCCAAAGCATAGAAGTAAATCAACAACAGAATGGCTTAAACAGAAGAAAATACGCCTTCTGGAGTGGCCCAGTCAGAGTCCTGACCTAAACCTGATTGGGATGCTGTGGCATGACTTCAAGAAAGCGATTCACACCAGACATCCCAAAAATATTGCTGAACTGAAACAGTTCTGTAAAGAGTAATGGTCAAGAATTAGTCCTGACCATTGTGCACGTCTGATCTGCAACTACAGGAAACGTTTGGTTGAAGTTATTGCTGCCAAAGGAGGTTCAACCAGTTATTAAATCCAAGGGTTCACATACTTTTTCCACCTGCACTGTGAATGTTTACATGGTGTGTTCAATAAAAACATGGTAACATTTAAATCTTTGTGTGTTTATTAGGTTAAGCAGATTGTGATGGTCTATTGTTGTGACTTAGATGAAGATCAGATCACATTTTATGATTGCTATATTACTGAAAATGGAATCCGATCCGGCCACAATGGGCCGTCTGGGAGGATCAATCATAGTTTTATGTATCTTGGGCAGCACATATATCACTAGTGTGACCGGATGTATTACCACAAGAAAATCACGTAAATCAGTATCAATAATTCCACCTATCACTCCATCAGATAAGCATGTTTTGATAATTTTAGCAATATCAAATTTAGGGTCAGAGTCCAATATATGGTACACATCCTTGTCATCCAACTGCCTCAAAACCTCCTGAATGTACTTGCTGGTGTCCATAGTGACCACCGCACCACCTTTATCAGCTGGTTTTAAAGTTAAGGTGGGGTCCTTTCTAAGTACTTCCAATGCTTCAATCTCAACTGTTGTTAATGTTGGATATCTGAATCTCACTTCCCCTTCTCTACAAGAGGACTTGAGTTCAGAGATCTCACGTTTAATCGCACACATATATGCTTCCACAGCGGGATCACTAATAACCAGTGTAAAATCACTCTTCTGAAATAAATTGAGAGACCCCAGTGTGAATTCACTGTTCTGGGGATCCTCAATTCTATTTTTATTACGGAACCAAATTTTCTATTTAATCTGGCAATAAAAAGACTGCATATCAGATTCTAAATCAAACCAATTCAAATGGGAACTTGGACAGAAAGAAAAACCTTTGGATAAAACACTCACTTGTGAGGGAGTTAGCTGTTTGGAGGATAAATTAACCACAGTCACTTTTTCCTTGATGTCAGTCCTTTGTTCACTGGAAGTCGCACATCCGGTCACACCAGTGATATATGTGCTGCCCAAGATGCATAAAACTATGATTGATCCTCCCGGACGGCCCATTGTGGCTGGATCGAATTTCATTTTCAGTAATATAGCAATATATTTCTAGATAGGATATTGCACAGTTTTTCCACTGGAGGTATGTCCTATATACGTGACACATCTGATTTTCTGGTAAAGTTGCAAGAGGTGGATTTGGTACATTATCCATCTATTTTGTTAGCTTCATTTGACGTTACTTCTCTGTATACCTCCATTGTACAAGATAGGGGTATCTCGGCAGTTAGGAAAATGCTGGAGGGGTCGTCCCACACAACAGAAGCAAGTGCATTAATCTTATCACTATTAGATATGATTCTGAGTCACAATTATTTTCTTTTTCAGGATGTATTCTATAAGCAGAAAAGGGGCGTGGCCATGGGGTCTCATGTGGCCCCAACGTACGCCAATATTTTTATGAGGTGCTTTGAGGAGGATGTCTATCTATCCCACCACTTCAGACTTGTGCTGAGGTGGTGGAGATATATCGACGACATCTTTCTCATTTGGACCGGCAGTGAAGCTCAACTGCTGGCATTTCAAACATTTTTGAATGACTTTGACAGTAATTTACAATTTACATTGGTATACTCGAGCAATGAGGTGCAATTTCTAGATACCAAAGTTATATTTAGTAATAGGTCATTGCATACTGAATATTGACTAAACCTATGGATATAAACAGTTTTCTATGCTTTAATAGCTCTCATCCTAGGAAGATGATTAGATCACTTCCTTATTCACAGTTATTGAGAGCTAAACGCATAGTAACAGATCAGGATAAACTTGATGAGACCCTAGATGTTATGACTAATACGTTTCTGGAAAGGGGCTATTCGCACCAACTTCTTATTGAGCATAAGGAAAATATACGACAATTGGATAGGCAGCACACATTGATGAATCAGGGTCCCAAGCAGAAACCCAGTAGGATCCCATTTGTCTCTACATACAATGAAATGAGTTCTAGTATCAACAAAATTATTACGAGACATTGGGGTATACTGGGAGGCTGCTATGGGGATATTTCAGAATTCCAATGTCCCCCATTATTCTCGTACCGACGGTCGAGGAATTTGCGAGATCAACTTGTAAAGGCGGACATTGGATCAAAAGGAACTATGAGACAGACTACTTTGACACAACTTGGACTGGGATGTTTCCCATGTTTAAGTTGCATCAACTGTAGGTATATATGCAATTTGACATGTACTTCATGTTATGTATTGTCCTGTCCGTGTAATGTGTCGTACGTAGGCGAAACCTCTACGGAACTGAAAACTCGGCTTAATAATCATAGATATACTATAAGGAAAAAACGTGCAGATCTACCTGTGTCCAAACACTTCATGGAGATTGGACACACGGAACGGGATTTAAAATGCTGGGTTATCGACCATATACCTCCTCCTAGGAGAGGGGGAGATAGATTAAAATTATTAAAACGGAGAGCGCTACAATGGATATATACATTAGACTGTTTGAGACCTAAAGGTCTCAATGTTAAATTTAATCTCTTGGGGTAGTGCAGGGAGTATTTGGGCTTGCCCCCTTCCCAGTGGTGTGTGCTTTTCTTTCTCTGCTTGTTTGTAGACAGTTTATAGAACCATTTGTGCTATATTACACTAATGCTTATTTTCTATTTTTCTATAGTACACTATTGAATGAGAGGAGATCAAGGACTTTGGACCAACATAACCGTCGGGAATACCGTATTTTTCGCCCTATAAGATGCACCGTCCCATAAGACGCACATAAGTTTTTGAGGAGGAAAATAAGAAAAAAAAATTTTTTAACCAAAAGGTGTGCTTTTGGTGGGTTTGAACTAATGGCAGTCTGTGCATGACACTATTATGGGGGATCTGTGGATGATGCACTGTTATGGGGTGGGGGATTTGTGGATAGCACTGTTATGTGGGGGAGCTGTGGATGGCATTATGATGGTGGGGGGATCTGTGGATGGGATTATGATGGTGGGGGGGAGCTGTGGATGGGATTATGATGGTGGGGGGGAGCTGTGGATGGCATTATGATGGTGGGGGGGATCTTTGGATGGCATTATGATGGTGGGGGGGGATCTTTGGATGGCATTATGATGGTGGGGGGGATCTTTGGATGGCATTATGATGGTGGGGGGGATCTGTGGATGGGATTATGATGGTGGGGGGATCTGTGGATGGCATTATGATGGTGGGGGGGATCTGTGGATGGCATTATGATGGTGGGGGGGATCTGTGGATGGCATTATGATGGTGGGGGGGATCTGTGGATGGCATTATGATGGTGGGGGGATCTGTGAATAGCATAATGGTGGGGGGGATCTGTGGATGGCATTATGATGGTGGGGGGGATCTGTGGATGGCATTATGATGGTGGGGGGGATCTGTGGATGGCATTATGATCGTGGGGGGGGGATCTGTGGATGGCACTGTTATGGGGTAGTGGATCTGTGGATGACTCTGCTATATGTAGTGGGTCTTACATCAACATAACATTTGTAAAAGAGTATACTAAAAGATGGATTCAAAATGGCCGACTTAAAAATGGCCGCCATGCTCACCACCCATCTTGAAAAGTTTTCCCCCTCACATATACTAATGTGCCACAAACAGGAAGGTAATATCACCAACCATTACCATTTTATTAAGGTGTATCCATATAAATGGCCCACCCTGTATATAAAAAAAATATATATATATACACTCACCTAAAGAATTATTAGAAACACCTGTTCTATTTCTCATTAATGCAATTATCTAGTCAACCAATCACATGGCAGTTGCTTCAATGCATTTAGGGGTGTGGTCCTGGTCAAGACAATCTCCTGAACTCCAAACTGAATGTCAGAATGGGAAAGAAAGGTGATTTAAGCAATTTTGAGCGTGGCATGGTTGTTGGTGCCAGATGGCCCGGTCTGAGTATTTCACAATCTGCTCAGTTACTGGGATTTTCACACACAACGATTTCTAGGATTTGCAAAGAATGGTGTGAAAAGGGAAACATGCGGCAGTCCTGTGGGCAAAAATGCCTTGTGGATGCTAGAGGTCAGAGGAGAATGGGCCGACTGATTCAAGCTGATAGAAGAGCAACGTTGACTGAAATAACCACTCGTTACAACCGAGGTATGCAGCAAAGCATTTGTGAAGCCACAACACGCACAACCTTGAGGCGGATGGGCTACAACAGCAGAAGACCCCACCGGGTACCACTCATCTCCACTACAAATAGGAAAAAGAGGCTACAATTTGCACAAGCTCACCAAAATTGGACTGTTGAAGACTGGAAAAATGTTGCCTGGTCTGATGAGTCTCGATTTCTGTTGAGACATTCAAATGGTAGAGTCCGAATTTGGCGTAAACAGAATGAGAACATGTATCCATTCTCTGATGGCTACTTCCAGCAGGATAATGCACCATGTCACAAAGCTTGAATCATTTCAAATTGGTTTCTTGAACATGACAATGAGTTCACTGTACTAAAATGGCCCCCACAGTCACCAGATCTCAACCCAATAGAGCATCTTTGGGATGTGGTGGAACGGGAGCTTCGTGCCCTGGACGTGCATCCCTCAAATCTCCATCAACTGCAAGATGCTATCCTATCAATATGGGCCAACATTTCTAAAGAATGCTATCAGCACCTTGTTGAATCAATGCTACGTAGAATTAAGGCAGTTCAGAAGGCAAAAGGGGGTCCAACACCGTATTAGTATGGTGTTCCTAATAATTCTTTAGGTGAGTGTATGTGTGTGTGTGTGTGTGTGTGTGTGTATATATATATATATATATATATATATATATATATATATATATACTGAAGAAAATCCAGCGGGAGCACCACCAGGAATCGGGTGCAAAATCCAAAGAGGCAGCGGTAATGCCCCAACAATACGATTAGAAGAAAGCAGGACTGCACTCCAAATAAAGTGAAAAATCAGTGGAGCTTTATTCACCCATAACTTTGGCAACTTTGCGACGTTTCGGCTGGAAGAAGGCTCTTGTGAGCCGAAACGTCGCAAAGTTGCCAAAGTTATGGGTGAATAAAGCTCCACAGATTTTTCACTTTATTTGGAGTGCAGTCCTGCTTTGTTCTAATTATATATATATATATATATATATATATATATATATATATATATATATTATATATATATATATTCTCACTCCCCATAATCCGCTTTCCTCACAGTTTTTCAGTTATGTTATACTGTTCAACCTTTTTATGTTATTATTTTTCTACTTTTTTTGGGGGGGTTTATTGGATGTTTTGGTCTAAATGCGTCCAGCGGTTTGGATGGGACATGTATGTTAGTTTGGCAATATGGGGCTGGGGAGGGGGGGGAGGGAAGGGGGGAGAGAGAGAGGGGAGAAGGGGTACTTTTTGGGCTCTGGAGGGAATAGGGGGGGGGAGAATAATGGGGGTCTTTTTGGGTATTGGATGTAACTTTAGCGATAATTGATAATTAGTAGTTGGCGTGTTCTAGTGTTTCATTAAGGCCAAATGGAGTGAGGGTGTTGAGTTTGAAAATCCAGAACATTTCCTTCCTACAGAGTTGTTGGTAGGAAGGGGTTTGCTCTAGGGGGATGACTTTTAGATCGAGGGGGTTGCCTTCATGCGCTAGTGCGAAATGGCGCGATACGCTGTGTGTTGGGATTTTTCTTTTTATGTTTGATCTATGTTCGTTCATCCGCTCTCTGTGTTTGTGTCATTTGGCCTACATAGTAGATGTTACAGGGACATTGAAGTAGGTGACGTTTCTTCTTGCACGTGTCATTTGTTGTAGGAATGAAATTTTGCCTATGGGATGTGGGATGTCCATCTCTCTACCTGCTGTTTTTATCATTTGGCAGCATTTACATTTTTTCGTGCCGCATTTTGAAGATCCCTTGAATTCTGATGTTTGTTAATTTTTGTCTGTTCAGTTGTTTTTGGGGTGTGTTTGTTTGAGCATGATGGGGCTAGAATGTTTTTTAGGGTTTTGGCTCTTCGGAAGGTGAGTCTTGGTGTTTTTGGTATTTCTTTACCTAATATGGGGTCTTTGAGTAGTACGGACCAGTGTTTAGTTAGAATATGTCTGATTGTTTGGTGATTTTTATTGTATCTTGTGATTAACCCTGGTCTGAAGGGGGTTTCTTTTGTTGCTTTTGGTCTGGGTTGGAGGCTTTCTTTCTGATCTATTTGAGAAATTTAATTTTTCGAGTTTTTCAGATTTGGTGGAATCCCTTCCAACAGATCCGTCTGACCCTCAAAACTTTCTCTCTCTCTTATACCCCCTATGGATCGTTAGAGAACACCGCCCCCAACGATCAGAAGAAAAGAGGCTGACACGGGATGGAGCTACCTTAGAGATGACATCCGAAATATCATACCGAGAGTTAAAAAAGAAGTATCCCTACTACTAACCCAAAATGACTATAAGACTATTAGAAACATCGAGATGAACCCATGGACCACACACATCAACGCCCACCCAGCAGACATGGATAACCACTCCCACAACACTATCCTCAACGACACAAAAAACTATATTCATAATGAAATAGACCATTTTTTTCTGAGGATTTACCTGGCCCTAAACCTCATCCCCAGAGGATTAAGACTATCACTCAAACCCACATTCCCCAACGATCACATCTTTAACACAGACTGGCTACACATCAGTGACAACCTGTTCCCAGTCCCTCATGAAGATTCTTATAGCTAAATGGAGAAACACAAGTAGAAACCTTGCCACTAATCTCGACTACCACTTCAAGAAAAAAAGAGCTAGCCCCAACACTAGTCCACCCCTAAACAACCTAAAAGAACACCTAAGAATATATGAATACAATCTAGTACGATCCAAATGCACCAAACTCCTCAGAGACCTTAGGGACTATAGCAACAACCTAGTAAGAACCTGGGAAAGGAAACCCCACAGAAGAGCTCTTACACACCATACCCTCCCAGAAAAAAAGCCCCCATCTAGCACCTTCCCCCCAGAAACTAGACAAAACCCCAAACATACAAGATTCAACAACAACACAGAAATAAAAGGGAAACCTAAAACTTACGCCGAGGCTGTAAGCAGACAGGAAGATAGAAGAAATATAACACAAAATAATAAGTGGGGTAAATACAACGCCCCACCAAATCCGCCAAAACCACTACCAACCATCTCATGCCTTATCAATAGGAGAGAACAGCAACAACAAAAAAACCTCACCACCACCAACACCCCAAAGAATCTAACCCCAACATATGAATACGACCCAGACCTATCTATTTACACCACACCTCAGGCAACCAACAGACTAGGATCCAACACCCGGCCACATCACACACCGGGAGCTACACAATCCAAAAACACACCCGCACATATTTCACCGCATGCCCATCAACTTCATCTCCAAAATCTTGGCGCAGCAGAACCAAAAACAGATATAGATGACGACTCACTACACCCACTAACCCCACTTAATATTACCACGCATTCAGTTAGCTCATCCTACCCAAGCCCGGACCAACATTTTTTAGACTTACCCCCCACTCTAACAGAAAGTCCTCTCCTAGAGTAACTATCCACGCTCGACAAGACAGGACCAATGGGGGGCTCTCCTTCACTCACAATACCACCACCCCGCTTAAACCTATCAAGCACACGAATCCTAAACACACTCATTTCCACACCAGGCCCTTCACACCCCACTCAATCCAAACTACAGGAACCACAAAAAATCACCAACTTTTACAGCCCCATCCCGACCCCAAAAAAAGACCAAACCCCGCTACAGAGGATGTAGGGGTGGCAGGAAACAATCTACCAACAAACAAAAAACACAAACCAAAAACCCAGTCATGATAAAATCTGTTCCTGACACACTAAAATAAAAAGGTATCTTTTAATCTCTCCGGATATAGCCTAAACGAAACAGAAATAGAACTACTAAGCTAAGGCCTATCTTTCTGCCCTAACAACAAACCAGACCTTTTCGAGCTATTTGTAGATCTCAATCAATTCATTAGAAGACTAACCCTCCAGCGCCATTTCTGTATTAAAATATTATGCAACAAATACAAACAAAAGTCCCAATACTGATAGTACAAACGATGCAATACCCTTACCTCATCAGCATTAAATAAAACACACAACGGGACACAGACCCTAAAACCCACTATCACCATAAAACCTCCACTAAAGAACAAATCCTCCTACTATCCCCTGGAAAGCAGAGGCCCACACCTAGAAATCTACTACAACATGGTTCTAGATGACCTCAAAAGTGCATTCTCACCAACCAAAGCCCCCCAAAAAAGGCAATGATCTAACACGACCACACATATCCAAGCCGAAACCAAACAAACCAGATAACCTCAATAATGACCAGAAAAAAAGCCCTAAAAAACCTAAAAGACAACCCCAACATTGTTATAAAAAGCGCCGATAAAAGAGGAGGAATAGTTGTCCTCAACACGGACCAGTACAAAAAAGAGGCCCACAGAATCCTATCAGACACCAATTACTATAGACCCATCACTGAAGAGCCCACCAAAAACTACAAAACCCAACTTCACGACCTAATAGAACATGAAACATCACAAGGAATCCTAGATAAAAAGGAAAAGAAATACCTCAAAGTATCCCATCCAGCCATTGCCCGATTCTACTACCTCCCCAAAATACATAAATCCCTATTCGACCCCCCCCCGGTAGACCAATTATCTCAGGAATAGATTCCCTTACCTCTAACCTTTCAGAATACATTGACGGCATCCTCCAGAGATACGTTATTATGCTTCCATCCCACCTTAAAGACTCGTCACACCTCATCCAGAGCCTGGATAAAGTCACGTGGCAAGATAATTTACATCTGGGCCACGCTAAATGTAACATCATACATTCACTAGGCCTTAAAGCCACAAATACATATCTGGACAACGACACCATCATGACATCAGTCCAAAAAGAATTCATTTTGAGATCCATAGAATTCATCCTAGACCACAATTATTTTACATACTACATCCAAACCAAAGGAACAGCAATGGGCACCAAATTTGCACCCTCCTATACAAACCTTTTCATGGGGGCTTTTGAGGACCAACATGGTCTACTAAAGCACCCCAACATTAAATTCGACAAAAGATATATCGATGATATCATCTTCATCTGGCAAGGAAATAACGAAGATCTCAAAACATTCGTACAGACTCTCAACCAAAATGATTGGAACATTAATCTTACACTAGAATCAGACCCAACAAACGCAGTTCTCCTAGACCTCCACCTCAACAGTAAAGACAACATTATCTCCACCAGCACACATTTCAAAAACGTAGATGCCAATAGCTTCTTAGACTTCAACAGCTGTCACTACCACAAATGGAAAACCAACATACCCTTTAGCCAGATGAAAAAAATTAGACGCAACTGCACAAATACAGACACTATGAAAACACAAATAGAGACCCTAAGCCAAAGATTCCTAGAAAAGAGCTACCCCCCACAACTCATCAAAAATTCGAAAATGAAAATTTCTCAAATAGATCAGAAAGAAAGCCTCCAACCCAGACCAAAAGCAACAAAAGAAACCCCCTTCAGACCAGGGTTAATCACAAGATACAATAAAAATCACCAAACAATCAGACATATTCTAACTAAACACTGGTCCGTACTACTCAAAGACCCCATACTAGGTAAAGAAATACCAAAAACACCAAGGCTCACCTTCCGAAGAGCCAAAACCCTAAAAAACATTCTAGCCCCATCATGCCCAAACAAACACACCCCAAAAACAACGGAACAGACAAAAATTAACAAACAAACACCAGAATTCAAGGGATCTTCAAAATGCGGCACGAAAAAATGTAAATGCTGCCAAATGATAAAAACAGCAGGTAGAGAGATGGACATCCCACATCCCATAGGCATTCCTACATCCCATTTCATTCCTACAACAAATGACATGTGCAAGCAGAAACGTCATCTACCTACTTCAATGTCCCTGTAACATCTACTATGTAGGCCGAACGACACAAACACTGAGAGAGCGGATGAACGAACATAGATCAAACATTAAAAAGAAAAATCCCAACACACAGCGTATCGCGCCATTTCGCACTAGCGCATGAAGGCAACCCCCTCGATCTAAAAGTCATACCCCTAGAGCAAACCCTTTCCTACCAACAACTCTGTAGGAAGGAAATGTTCTGGATTTTCAAACTCAACACCCTCACTCCATTTGGCCTTAATGAAACACTAGAACACGCCAACTACTAATGATTAATTATCGCTAAAGTTACATCCAATACCCAAAAAGACCCCCATTATTCTCCCACCCCCCCCCCCCCCATTCCCTCCGGAGCCCAAAAAGTACCCCTTCTCCCCTCTCTCTCTCTCTCTCTCTCTCTCTCTCTCTCTCTCTCTCTCTCTCTCTCTCTCTCTCTCTCCCCCTTACATTAACCAGATACATCTCACTAGAATATACAAAAATATATCCAAATACCCTAATCACACATATCATGATGTGGATGCACATATAACCCCCCCTCCTCCTACTGATATCCGTCAGCCAATAGCCATATACACCAATATGTAGATACCTAAATGACGTTAGGTAGAACAAATATAGATTTTATATGCCCCATATATATGGCCTATTATATGCATGGCCGATTTTACATGCCCCCAGAAAAGAAGAATTTAACCTAATTGTAATGATGATTTTTTTATTAGATGTCAGGTAGACTAAATATCGAGTTTATATGCCCCACAGATAGATACCCCATCATATGCAATGTCGATTATATATGTCCCCAAAAAAGAAGAAATCAACCCAATTGTGATGATTTTTGGTGCTCCCTTACTGAAACTAACACAAGTATAAACATGAGAAGAACTGACATTCTAGATCGCAGAGAGCGGAAGCCCCGCATGCGTTCCAGCTTGGAACGCTATGCCCAACTTCCGGACATGCGCACCGCCCACAGAAAATAACTCTGGAAGAAGAGCAAATAAAATAACAAGGTTGGACGCCGCGATGCGCTCCAGCCTGGAACGCACCGACTTCCGGTCATGCGCAATAGCGCAGCCGGACACTTCCCCTTCCGGCCAGCCGTACAGATCGGCTCCAGACGTTTTTTTCTACTTGTGGGCTATCCCCTGACAGTGTTTTGGCGCCCTTTTTCCATTTTTTGGTGCCTTTTTGCCAATTAGGTGCCATTTTAACAATAAACCTAGAGCATAAATACCTGTGACCACAGACATAGATAATATTTCTCCTGATGAAGGGACGTGCCTGTCCCGAAACGCGTTGAGCCGGATTTTTACATGTATTGCAATAAAGACCTTTGAAGAGAAGCACCCGTGTGATTGGCTGCCTTCATCCGTTAAAACTCTAGAAGCGATCCAGGCTGGGGGGGTGTTTGGTTTACAGGTGTATTATGCTTATCCTGGTAAACCGCCCCCCTCGTGAAGTGAGTAAATGAACCTATGATACTACAGTATTTTATTATATGTACTCGTATCCTTTTAAACAGATTTTACCTATTTGATATAACCAATTCGCCCTACTACACCACACTATATCGTGTGTGACACTGCAAAATACGGTCTGTTAGGCACCTGAGATGTTATGTAGTGTTCCTATCTGTGTGTATAATCTTTTATAAAAATCTTATATATATATATATATATATATATATATATTTATATAAATAAAATATATAAAGATTGGGCAGCACTGTTGTGTATCAGGTATAGGCGGAGTGCCAGCGGCTGTGGAGGCGATCCCCCTCCAAATAATAAGCAAGAAAAATTCCACGGCACCTCCAAGGTGTAAAATAGTAACAAACTTATTCACCAGACCCGCGGCGTTTCGATCCGCTTCCTGGGATCTTTCTCAAGCAGTGACAACATTTGGTAGTGCAATGTGCATATATATACAGCTTCACATCATTAAGGTCCATTGATTAATGATGTGAAGCTGTATATATATGCACATTGCACTACCAAATGTTGTCACTGCGTGAGAAAGATCCCAGGAAGCGGATCGAAACGTCGCGGGTCTGGTGAATAAGTTTGTTACTATTTTACGCCTTGGAGGTGCCGTGGAATTTTTCTTGAGATATATATATATTATCCTATATATTATTATCATTATTTTTATATATATCGACACATCTTTTATTATACTCTTTTACAAATGTTATGTTGATGTAAGACCCACTATATGTACCTGAGTAGCTTGACACTGACCAACCACTATTGGCGCTA
>NW_024400059.1:0-55619 GCF_905171765.1 Bufo bufo
GCAATACAATGTTTCCTGATGTAGTTTCAGCATTGTATACAGAACGCCACAGATTCTAGACACTATCTTAGGCCCAGATTGCTGGAATCTGCCATACACACACTGTTTTCTGACTTAGCACACTGCTGTCTACAGAACACCACAGATTAAAGACACTCTAGAGGGCCCAGAGCATTGGAATCTGCAATACAATGTTTCCTGATGTAGTTTCAGCATTGTATACAGAACGCCACAGATTCTAGACACTATCTTAGGCCCAGATTGCTGGAATCTGCCATACACACACTGTTTTCTGACTTAGCACACTGCTGTCTACAGAACACCACAGATTAAAGACACTCTAGAGGGCCCAGAGCATTGGAATCTGCAATACAATGTTTCCTGATGTAGTTTCAGCATTGTATACAGAACGCCACAGATTCTAGACACTATCTTAGGCCCAGATTGCTGGAATCTGCCATACACACACTGTTTTCTGACTTAGCACACTGCTGTCTACAGAACACCACAGATTAAAGACACTCTAGAGGGCCCAGAGCATTGGAATCTGCAATACAATGTTTCCTGATGTAGTTTCAGCATTGTATACAGAACGCCACAGATTCTAGACACTATCTTAGGCCCAGATTGCTGGAATCTGCCATACACACACTGTTTTCTGACTTAGCACACTGCTGTCTACAGAACACCACAGATTAAAGACACTCTAGAGGGCCCAGAGCATTGGAATCTGCAATACAATGTTTCCTGATGTAGTTTCAGCATTGTATACAGAACGCCACAGATTCTAGACACTATCTTAGGCCCAGATTGCTGGAATCTGCCATACACACACTGTTTTCTGACTTAGCACACTGCTGTCTACAGAACACCACAGATTAAAGACACTCTAGAGGGCCCAGAGCATTGGAATCTGCAATACAATGTTTCCTGATGTAGTTTCAGCATTGTATACAGAACGCCACAGATTCTAGACACTATCTTAGGCCCAGATTGCTGGAATCTGCCATACACACACTGTTTTCTGACTTAGCACACTGCTGTCTACAGAACACCACAGATTAAAGACACTCTAGAGGGCCCAGAGCATTGGAATCTGCAATACAATGTTTCCTGATGTAGTTTCAGCATTGTATACAGAACGCCACAGATTCTAGACACTATCTTAGGCCCAGATTGCTGGAATCTGCCATACACACACTGTTTTCTGACTTAGCACACTGCTGTCTACAGAACACCACAGATTAAAGACACTCTAGAGGGCCCAGAGCATTGGAATCTGCAATACAATGTTTCCTGATGTAGTTTCAGCATTGTATACAGAACGCCACAGATTCTAGACACTATCTTAGGCCCAGATTGCTGGAATCTGCCATACACACACTGTTTTCTGACTTAGCACACTGCTGTCTACAGAACACCACAGATTAAAGACACTCTAGAGGGCCCAGAGCATTGGAATCTGCAATACAATGTTTCCTGATGTAGTTTCAGCATTGTATACAGAACGCCACAGATTCTAGACACTATCTTAGGCCCAGATTGCTGGAATCTGCCATACACACACTGTTTTCTGACTTAGCACACTGCTGTCTACAGAACACCACAGATTAAAGACACTCTAGAGGGCCCAGAGCATTGGAATCTGCAATACAATGTTTCCTGATGTAGTTTCAGCATTGTATACAGAACGCCACAGATTCTAGACACTATCTTAGGCCCAGATTGCTGGAATCTGCCATACACACACTGTTTTCTGACTTAGCACACTGCTGTCTACAGAACACCACAGATTAAAGACACTCTAGAGGGCCCAGAGCATTGGAATCTGCAATACAATGTTTCCTGATGTAGTTTCAGCATTGTATACAGAACGCCACAGATTCTAGACACTATCTTAGGCCCAGATTGCTGGAATCTGCCATACACACACTGTTTTCTGACTTAGCACACTGCTGTCTACAGAACACCACAGATTAAAGACACTCTAGAGGGCCCAGAGCATTGGAATCTGCAATACAATGTTTCCTGATGTAGTTTCAGCATTGTATACAGAACGCCACAGATTCTAGACACTATCTTAGGCCCAGATTGCTGGAATCTGCCATACACACACTGTTTTCTGACTTAGCACACTGCTGTCTACAGAACACCACAGATTAAAGACACTCTAGAGGGCCCAGAGCATTGGAATCTGCAATACAATGTTTCCTGATGTAGTTTCAGCATTGTATACAGAACGCCACAGATTCTAGACACTATCTTAGGCCCAGATTGCTGGAATCTGCCATACACACACTGTTTTCTGACTTAGCACACTGCTGTCTACAGAACACCACAGATTAAAGACACTCTAGAGGGCCCAGAGCATTGGAATCTGCAATACAATGTTTCCTGATGTAGTTTCAGCATTGTATACAGAACGCCACAGATTCTAGACACTATCTTAGGCCCAGATTGCTGGAATCTGCCATACACACACTGTTTTCTGACTTAGCACACTGCTGTCTACAGAACACCACAGATTAAAGACACTCTAGAGGGCCCAGAGCATTGGAATCTGCAATACAATGTTTCCTGATGTAGTTTCAGCATTGTATACAGAACGCCACAGATTCTAGACACTATCTTAGGCCCAGATTGCTGGAATCTGCCATACACACACTGTTTTCTGACTTAGCACACTGCTGTCTACAGAACACCACAGATTAAAGACACTCTAGAGGGCCCAGAGCATTGGAATCTGCAATACAATGTTTCCTGATGTAGTTTCAGCATTGTATACAGAACGCCACAGATTCTAGACACTATCTTAGGCCCAGATTGCTGGAATCTGCCATACACACACTGTTTTCTGACTTAGCACACTGCTGTCTACAGAACACCACAGATTAAAGACACTCTAGAGGGCCCAGAGCATTGGAATCTGCAATACAATGTTTCCTGATGTAGTTTCAGCATTGTATACAGAACGCCACAGATTCTAGACACTATCTTAGGCCCAGATTGCTGGAATCTGCCATACACACACTGTTTTCTGACTTAGCACACTGCTGTCTACAGAACACCACAGATTAAAGACACTCTAGAGGGCCCAGAGCATTGGAATCTGCAATACAATGTTTCCTGATGTAGTTTCAGCATTGTATACAGAACGCCACAGATTCTAGACACTATCTTAGGCCCAGATTGCTGGAATCTGCCATACACACACTGTTTTCTGACTTAGCACACTGCTGTCTACAGAACACCACAGATTAAAGACACTCTAGAGGGCCCAGAGCATTGGAATCTGCAATACAATGTTTCCTGATGTAGTTTCAGCATTGTATACAGAACGCCACAGATTCTAGACACTATCTTAGGCCCAGATTGCTGGAATCTGCCATACACACACTGTTTTCTGACTTAGCACACTGCTGTCTACAGAACACCACAGATTAAAGACACTCTAGAGGGCCCAGAGCATTGGAATCTGCAATACAATGTTTCCTGATGTAGTTTCAGCATTGTATACAGAACGCCACAGATTCTAGACACTATCTTAGGCCCAGATTGCTGGAATCTGCCATACACACACTGTTTTCTGACTTAGCACACTGCTGTCTACAGAACACCACAGATTAAAGACACTCTAGAGGGCCCAGAGCATTGGAATCTGCAATACAATGTTTCCTGATGTAGTTTCAGCATTGTATACAGAACGCCACAGATTCTAGACACTATCTTAGGCCCAGATTGCTGGAATCTGCCATACACACACTGTTTTCTGACTTAGCACACTGCTGTCTACAGAACACCACAGATTAAAGACACTCTAGAGGGCCCAGAGCATTGGAATCTGCAATACAATGTTTCCTGATGTAGTTTCAGCATTGTATACAGAACGCCACAGATTCTAGACACTATCTTAGGCCCAGATTGCTAGAATCTGCCATACACACACTGTTTTCTGACTTAGCACACTGCTGTCTACAGAACACTACAGATTAAAGACACTCTAGAGGGCCCAGAGCATTGGAATCTGCAATACAATGTTTCCTGATGTAGTTTCAGCATTGTATACAGAACGCCACAGATTCTAGACACTATCTTAGGCCCAGATTGCTGGAATCTGCCATACACACACTGTTTTCTGACTTAGCACACTGCTGTCTACAGAACACCACAGATTAAAGACACTCTAGAGGGCCCAGAGCATTGGAATCTGCAATACAATGTTTCCTGATGTAGTTTCAGCATTGTATACAGAACGCCACAGATTCTAGACACTATCTTAGGCCCAGATTGCTGGAATCTGCCATACACACACTGTTTTCTGACTTAGCACACTGCTGTCTACAGAACACCACAGATTAAAGACACTCTAGAGGGCCCAGAGCATTGGAATCTGCAATACAATGTTTCCTGATGTAGTTTCAGCATTGTATACAGAACGCCACAGATTCTAGACACTATCTTAGGCCCAGATTGCTGGAATCTGCCATACACACACTGTTTTCTGACTTAGCACACTGCTGTCTACAGAACACCACAGATTAAAGACACTCTAGAGGGCCCAGAGCATTGGAATCTGCAATACAATGTTTCCTGATGTAGTTTCAGCATTGTATACAGAACGCCACAGATTCTAGACACTATCTTAGGCCCAGATTGCTGGAATCTGCCATACACACACTGTTTTCTGACTTAGCACACTGCTGTCTACAGAACACCACAGATTAAAGACACTCTAGAGGGCCCAGAGCATTGGAATCTGCAATACAATGTTTCCTGATGTAGTTTCAGCATTGTATACAGAACGCCACAGATTCTAGACACTATCTTAGGCCCAGATTGCTGGAATCTGCCATACACACACTGTTTTCTGACTTAGCACACTGCTGTCTACAGAACACCACAGATTAAAGACACTCTAGAGGGCCCAGAGCATTGGAATCTGCAATACAATGTTTCCTGATGTAGTTTCAGCATTGTATACAGAACGCCACAGATTCTAGACACTATCTTAGGCCCAGATTGCTGGAATCTGCCATACACACACTGTTTTCTGACTTAGCACACTGCTGTCTACAGAACACCACAGATTAAAGACACTCTAGAGGGCCCAGAGCATTGGAATCTGCAATACAATGTTTCCTGATGTAGTTTCAGCATTGTATACAGAACGCCACAGATTCTAGACACTATCTTAGGCCCAGATTGCTGGAATCTGCCATACACACACTGTTTTCTGACTTAGCACACTGCTGTCTACAGAACACCACAGATTAAAGACACTCTAGAGGGCCCAGAGCATTGGAATCTGCAATACAATGTTTCCTGATGTAGTTTCAGCATTGTATACAGAACGCCACAGATTCTAGACACTATCTTAGGCCCAGATTGCTGGAATCTGCCATACACACACTGTTTTCTGACTTAGCACACTGCTGTCTACAGAACACCACAGATTAAAGACACTCTAGAGGGCCCAGAGCATTGGAATCTGCAATACAATGTTTCCTGATGTAGTTTCAGCATTGTATACAGAACGCCACAGATTCTAGACACTATCTTAGGCCCAGATTGCTGGAATCTGCCATACACACACTGTTTTCTGACTTAGCACACTGCTGTCTACAGAACACCACAGATTAAAGACACTCTAGAGGGCCCAGAGCATTGGAATCTGCAATACAATGTTTCCTGATGTAGTTTCAGCATTGTATACAGAACGCCACAGATTCTAGACACTATCTTAGGCCCAGATTGCTGGAATCTGCCATACACACACTGTTTTCTGACTTAGCACACTGCTGTCTACAGAACACCACAGATTAAAGACACTCTAGAGGGCCCAGAGCATTGGAATCTGCAATACAATGTTTCCTGATGTAGTTTCAGCATTGTATACAGAACGCCACAGATTCTAGACACTATCTTAGGCCCAGATTGCTGGAATCTGCCATACACACACTGTTTTCTGACTTAGCACACTGCTGTCTACAGAACACCACAGATTAAAGACACTCTAGAGGGCCCAGAGCATTGGAATCTGCAATACAATGTTTCCTGATGTAGTTTCAGCATTGTATACAGAACGCCACAGATTCTAGACACTATCTTAGGCCCAGATTGCTGGAATCTGCCATACACACACTGTTTTCTGACTTAGCACACTGCTGTCTACAGAACACCACAGATTAAAGACACTCTAGAGGGCCCAGAGCATTGGAATCTGCAATACAATGTTTCCTGATGTAGTTTCAGCATTGTATACAGAACGCCACAGATTCTAGACACTATCTTAGGCCCAGATTGCTGG
The DNA here is from genome assembly GCF_905171765.1 of Bufo bufo. NCBI lineage: Eukaryota > Metazoa > Chordata > Amphibia > Anura > Bufonidae > Bufo > Bufo bufo. The sequence continues at coordinate 6,308 of NW_024400059.1, forward strand.
AATCTGCCATACACACACTGTTTTCTGACTTAGCACACTGCTGTCTACAGAACACCACAGATTAAAGACACTCTAGAGGGCCCAGAGCATTGGAATCTGCAATACAATGTTTCCTGATGTAGTTTCAGCATTGTATACAGAACGCCACAGATTCTAGACACTATCTTAGGCCCAGATTGCTGGAATCTGCCATACACACACTGTTTTCTGACTTAGCACACTGCTGTCTACAGAACACCACAGATTAAAGACACTCTAGAGGGCCCAGAGCATTGGAATCTGCAATACAATGTTTCCTGATGTAGTTTCAGCATTGTATACAGAACGCCACAGATTCTAGACACTATCTTAGGCCCAGATTGCTGGAATCTGCCATACACACACTGTTTTCTGACTTAGCACACTGCTGTCTACAGAACACCACAGATTAAAGACACTCTAGAGGGCCCAGAGCATTGGAATCTGCAATACAATGTTTCCTGATGTAGTTTCAGCATTGTATACAGAACGCCACAGATTCTAGACACTATCTTAGGCCCAGATTGCTGGAATCTGCCATACACACACTGTTTTCTGACTTAGCACACTGCTGTCTACAGAACACCACAGATTAAAGACACTCTAGAGGGCCCAGAGCATTGGAATCTGCAATACAATGTTTCCTGATGTAGTTTCAGCATTGTATACAGAACGCCACAGATTCTAGACACTATCTTAGGCCCAGATTGCTGGAATCTGCCATACACACACTGTTTTCTGACTTAGCACACTGCTGTCTACAGAACACCACAGATTAAAGACACTCTAGAGGGCCCAGAGCATTGGAATCTGCAATACAATGTTTCCTGATGTAGTTTCAGCATTGTATACAGAACGCCACAGATTCTAGACACTATCTTAGGCCCAGATTGCTGGAATCTGCCATACACACACTGTTTTCTGACTTAGCACACTGCTGTCTACAGAACACCACAGATTAAAGACACTCTAGAGGGCCCAGAGCATTGGAATCTGCAATACAATGTTTCCTGATGTAGTTTCAGCATTGTATACAGAACGCCACAGATTCTAGACACTATCTTAGGCCCAGATTGCTGGAATCTGCCATACACACACTGTTTTCTGACTTAGCACACTGCTGTCTACAGAACACCACAGATTAAAGACACTCTAGAGGGCCCAGAGCATTGGAATCTGCAATACAATGTTTCCTGATGTAGTTTCAGCATTGTATACAGAACGCCACAGATTCTAGACACTATCTTAGGCCCAGATTGCTGGAATCTGCCATACACACACTGTTTTCTGACTTAGCACACTGCTGTCTACAGAACACCACAGATTAAAGACACTCTAGAGGGCCCAGAGCATTGGAATCTGCAATACAATGTTTCCTGATGTAGTTTCAGCATTGTATACAGAACGCCACAGATTCTAGACACTATCTTAGGCCCAGATTGCTGGAATCTGCCATACACACACTGTTTTCTGACTTAGCACACTGCTGTCTACAGAACACCACAGATTAAAGACACTCTAGAGGGCCCAGAGCATTGGAATCTGCAATACAATGTTTCCTGATGTAGTTTCAGCATTGTATACAGAACGCCACAGATTCTAGACACTATCTTAGGCCCAGATTGCTGGAATCTGCCATACACACACTGTTTTCTGACTTAGCACACTGCTGTCTACAGAACACCACAGATTAAAGACACTCTAGAGGGCCCAGAGCATTGGAATCTGCAATACAATGTTTCCTGATGTAGTTTCAGCATTGTATACAGAACGCCACAGATTCTAGACACTATCTTAGGCCCAGATTGCTGGAATCTGCCATACACACACTGTTTTCTGACTTAGCACACTGCTGTCTACAGAACACCACAGATTAAAGACACTCTAGAGGGCCCAGAGCATTGGAATCTGCAATACAATGTTTCCTGATGTAGTTTCAGCATTGTATACAGAACGCCACAGATTCTAGACACTATCTTAGGCCCAGATTGCTGGAATCTGCCATACACACACTGTTTTCTGACTTAGCACACTGCTGTCTACAGAACACCACAGATTAAAGACACTCTAGAGGGCCCAGAGCATTGGAATCTGCAATACAATGTTTCCTGATGTAGTTTCAGCATTGTATACAGAACGCCACAGATTCTAGACACTATCTTAGGCCCAGATTGCTGGAATCTGCCATACACACACTGTTTTCTGACTTAGCACACTGCTGTCTACAGAACACCACAGATTAAAGACACTCTAGAGGGCCCAGAGCATTGGAATCTGCAATACAATGTTTCCTGATGTAGTTTCAGCATTGTATACAGAACGCCACAGATTCTAGACACTATCTTAGGCCCAGATTGCTGGAATCTGCCATACACACACTGTTTTCTGACTTAGCACACTGCTGTCTACAGAACACCACAGATTAAAGACACTCTAGAGGGCCCAGAGCATTGGAATCTGCAATACAATGTTTCCTGATGTAGTTTCAGCATTGTATACAGAACGCCACAGATTCTAGACACTATCTTAGGCCCAGATTGCTGGAATCTGCCATACACACACTGTTTTCTGACTTAGCACACTGCTGTCTACAGAACACCACAGATTAAAGACACTCTAGAGGGCCCAGAGCATTGGAATCTGCAATACAATGTTTCCTGATGTAGTTTCAGCATTGTATACAGAACGCCACAGATTCTAGACACTATCTTAGGCCCAGATTGCTGGAATCTGCCATACACACACTGTTTTCTGACTTAGCACACTGCTGTCTACAGAACACCACAGATTAAAGACACTCTAGAGGGCCCAGAGCATTGGAATCTGCAATACAATGTTTCCTGATGTAGTTTCAGCATTGTATACAGAACGCCACAGATTCTAGACACTATCTTAGGCCCAGATTGCTGGAATCTGCCATACACACACTGTTTTCTGACTTAGCACACTGCTGTCTACAGAACACCACAGATTAAAGACACTCTAGAGGGCCCAGAGCATTGGAATCTGCAATACAATGTTTCCTGATGTAGTTTCAGCATTGTATACAGAACGCCACAGATTCTAGACCCTATCTTAGGCCCAGATTGCTGGAATCTGCCATACACACACTGTTTTCTGACTTAGCACACTGCTGTCTACAGAACACCACAGATTAAAGACACTCTAGAGGGCCCAGAGCATTGGAATCTGCAATACAATGTTTCCTGATGTAGTTTCAGCATTGTATACAGAACGCCACAGATTCTAGACACTATCTTAGGCCCAGATTGCTGGAATCTGCCATACACACACTGTTTTCTGACTTAGCACACTGCTGTCTACAGAACACCACAGATTAAAGACACTCTAGAGGGCCCAGAGCATTGGAATCTGCAATACAATGTTTCCTGATGTAGTTTCAGCATTGTATACAGAACGCCACAGATTCTAGACACTATCTTAGGCCCAGATTGCTGGAATCTGCCATACACACACTGTTTTCTGACTTAGCACACTGCTGTCTACAGAACACCACAGATTAAAGACACTCTAGAGGGCCCAGAGCATTGGAATCTGCAATACAATGTTTCCTGATGTAGTTTCAGCATTGTATACAGAACGCCACAGATTCTAGACACTATCTTAGGCCCAGATTGCTGGAATCTGCCATACACACACTGTTTTCTGACTTAGCACACTGCTGTCTACAGAACACCACAGATTAAAGACACTCTAGAGGGCCCAGAGCATTGGAATCTGCAATACAATGTTTCCTGATGTAGTTTCAGCATTGTATACAGAACGCCACAGATTCTAGACACTATCTTAGGCCCAGATTGCTGGAATCTGCCATACACACACTGTTTTCTGACTTAGCACACTGCTGTCTACAGAACACCACAGATTAAAGACACTCTAGAGGGCCCAGAGCATTGGAATCTGCAATACAATGTTTCCTGATGTAGTTTCAGCATTGTATACAGAACGCCACAGATTCTAGACCCTATCTTAGGCCCAGATTGCTGGAATCTGCCATACACACACTGTTTTCTGACTTAGCACACTGCTGTCTACAGAACACCACAGATTAAAGACACTCTAGAGGGCCCAGAGCATTGGAATCTGCAATACAATGTTTCCTGATGTAGTTTCAGCATTGTATACAGAACGCCACAGATTCTAGACACTATCTTAGGCCCAGATTGCTAGAATCTGCCATACACAAACTGTTTTCTGACTTATCACACTGCTGTCTACAGAACACTACAGATTAAAGACACTCTAGAGGGCCCAGAGCATTGGAATCTGCAATACAATGTTTCCTGATGTAGTTTCAGCATTGTATACAGAACGCCACAGATTCTAGACCCTATCTTAGGCCCAGATTGCTGGAAACTGCCATACACACACTGTTTTCTGACTTAGCACACTGCTGTCTACAGAACACCACAGATTAAAGACACTCTAGAGGGCCCAGAGCCTTGGAATCTGCAATACAATGTTTCCTGATGTAGTTTCAGCATTGTATACAGAACGCCACAGATTCTAGACACTATCTTAGGCCCAGATTGCTGGAATCTGCCATACACACACTGTTTTCTGACTTAGCACACTGCTGTCTACATAACACCACAGATTAAAGACACTCTAGAGGGCCCAGAGCATTGGAATCTGCAATACAATGTTTCCTGATGTAGTTTCAGCATTGTATACAGAACACCACAGATTCTAGACACTATCTTAGGCCCAGATTGCTGGAATCTGCCATACACACACTGTTTTCTGACTTAGCACACTGCTGTCTACAGAACACCACAGATTAAAGACACTCTAGAGGGCCCAGAGCATTGGAATCTGCAATACAATGCTTCCTGATGTAGTTTCAGCATTGTATACAAAACGCCACAGATTCTAGACACTATCTTAGGCCCAGATTGCTGGAATCTGCCATACACACACTGTTTTCTGACTTAGCACACTGCTGTCTACAGAACACCACAGATTAAAGACACTCTAGAGGGCCCAGAGCATTGGAATCTGCAATACAATGTTTCCTGATGTAGTTTCAGCATTGTATACAGAACGCCACAGATTCTAGACCCTATCTTAGGCCCAGATTGCTGGAAACTGCCATACACACACTGTTTTCTGACTTAGCACACTGCTGTCTACAGAACACCACAGATTAAAGACACTCTAGAGCAGGGGTGCACAACCTGCGGCCCGCGGGCCGCATGCGGCCCCCAGAGCCATGGTTTGCGGCCCCCGCCCTGCTGGGCAGAAACACAGCTGATCCTGCAATCAGCTGTGTTTCTGCACAGAGCACCGCACAGCAGATGGATCACAGGTTTTGCTCGTGCACTGTAGCAGGAGCAGAAAGGGTCCCCGGCTATTAGTGAGAGCGGGGAAGCCGAGCAGAAGACAGAAGCGCTTTATTAGCGCTTCTGCCTTCTCCTCTATGAGTGCTCTGCAGTGTAGACCCAGCGATCACGTGATCTCTGGGTGTCTCTCGGGAACAGAGGAGCGCTGCCCTGGTACAAAGCCTCCGCAGCAGGCTGGTTTCCCTGTAACTGGGACTCCTTTGGATGCTCCAGTTACAGTGGAAATAGTACAAAAAAAAGTCACTTATTGTCTCCCAAAGGTCTTGCAGTGACCTCTTGGGGACAAATTATGTGGTAAAAATATATTTTAAAAAAATGATTTTAAAAAATTAGAAAACTAAATAAATAAAAAAATAAAATAAAATATAAAGGAAAAAGTGCTTAAAAGAGAGTGTTCACTGTCCCACCACAGTCTTTTTATGAAAAAGTGCAAAATTTAAAAAAGTGACAGTGTCCCTCAAGATCTTTTTATGACCTCTTGGGGGACATATTATGTAGCAGAAATATATTAAGTTAAAAAAATAATTAATACATAAAAGAAAAGACACCCAAACCAATCAAAACCGTCACCATTACCGCCCCATTCACGTGAAACTTTTCATATTATATAGCAAAATACACAAAATAGAGAACTAATTATAATAATTTATTTTGGTGTCAGTTTGTATATTTAAAGAATAAGGAGCAATAGTTTGAAAAAATATATACTTTTTAAAAACTTTTGTATAGTTTCCCCCAAATAAAAATTGTTGCAAAAATTATCTTGGTAGTCCAACAAATATGATAGTTACAACCATTTGAACCACCACGTGTGCTAAATCACAAAAAAGTGTCTGGTCATTAAAGCCCCACTAAACAATTTTTTTTTTTTTTTGTGTACTTATAATCCCTATCCTGCCATATTGCCATACATTATGTTATTAATAATTTTCGTTCAGTAGATTTAGCAAAAAAGGTTCTTTTATGATATGCTAATTATCTTTCTACCAGCAAGTAGGGCGTCTACTTGCTGGTAGCAGCTGCAGAAAACCGCCCCCTCCTTCTGCTGATTGACAGGGCCAGCCGCGATCTCCTCCTCCGGCCAGCCCTGTCAGCATTTCAAAAATCGCGCGCCTGTGTTGATTTGGCGCAGGCGCTATGAGATAAGGAGGCTCGCCTCCTCAGCACTCCCTCAGTGCGCCTGCGTCGATGACATCACCGAAAGAGAAGACGTCATCGGCGCAGGCGCACTGAGGGAGTGTGATGAAGACGCCCTAAATTAGGGCATTTAAGATACACTCTGGTGTTCCAAATCAATGTACCCCCCCCAGAGGTTAATATCCACGCGTGGCTGAGAGACTAGACGCTGACACATAGATGGTCAATGCAATCTCTAACTTTTATTACATGGGGTAAGCGTATATACATCTTCAGAAGAGGGCAGTCCTCACTGAGGCTTAAACATTGTTTCATTGGTCAAAAAGAAAGAAGAGATAAGAGAGAGGAGATAACACCCTGGCATCTGCGCACTGGGCCCTACTTTGGAATGTGAACTAATGTAAACATCTGGTTACCGTCGCCATTTTGTAATGGCTTCTATTCTAACAATAATACTGCATACGTCATATGTGACACTTCAAAGAGGTGCTTCTCTATAGGCAGTGAATAATATATACATATCATCGAGCCATATAATTGGCTTATGCACTCCTTCACACTCTATATATGCCTCCCTTGTTGGGACATCTGTACAAGGATGAGAAATCATACACTTCTCACAGCACAGCTCTTTGCCCCCCCTCTCTTCTCCAGTCTTGAAACAAAGAGGGGGTGGGTGGGCACTTGGAGAAGAAAAAGTTAACTCATTACAATCCTAGATATACAAAAATATAGAATAAAATTCACACATCTTTAACAGTCCCCCCTTGAATTTTATTCTCTCCCTAAACCTAAATATCTGTCCCAATGCTCTGACATCCTCTTCACCAGTTTCCACGACAAGCCATACCTAGCGAACAGCCGCCCGTGACACTGGATTTGAGCACGGGGAAGTCAGATGATCTTTCCCTAACTGGCGTTGACATTATATGGGGGGACTGGAGGTCATCAGTGCTTCTGATTTTCTGGATCGATGTTTTCATACAATTTTTCCATATTCTTTTGAGTCATGATCAACAGTCACACAAGGGAAAACCAGTCTCAACACTTCCTTGAAATCAATCCAATTATCCTTTTCTTTGAGCTTCACTGTGCATGTGGTCAACAACACTCAGAATGGACCATCAAACCAGGGTTTTAGGACTTTCCTAACGTGTCTTTTTCTACCACCCAATATCCAGACACAATTGGGTGGGTTCCTGGTACTTTATCAAAACCTGGAAGTGAAGCAAAAACTCAAAAATGTACTTTAGTCAAATGCTTGTACAAAACTGATCACATAATCTGTCAGACAACCATGTTGCATCTGAAGCTGCTGTTGGAAATAAAATCCTATCCTAGGGGCTGACCCAAAAAGGACCTTATAGGGACAAAGGCCTGTCTCACGGTTAGGCGTATACCTTACTAAAAGAGGGCTACCAGCAGGCACTCTATTAGGCTTTGAATCTTTAACTTAGTATCCCGTTCAGTTCCTTTTCCCTACTCTACTGCTGCTTTGTGGATGGTACGAAGCATGTAAGGCCTGTCCTACACCCAAAACCTTCATCATCTCCTGCATCACTTCACCTGTGAAGTGAACACCTGTGTCACTTTCAATGATCTCAAGTACCCCATACCTGCACACAACTTCGGCCATAATCTTCTTTACTTCTTTGGGTACGGTTTTGGCCATCCTGAAAACAAGTCATCACATATCAATACATACTCATACATGCCCACCTTGGGTAGTTGAAGGTAGTCTGCAAACGTTGAAACAGATGCAAAAAGCAAGACGTGTTTCTTGGGTACCTTAACCACCTTGCCCACGTTGTTCTGGGCACAAACCATTTATCCTTGAGTATGTCTGACTGTGCTGAACCCTGTGGCGTACCATATGCTACGTACTAAATCACATATAGCAGTTTTTGTCTGGTGCATCACTCCATGGGTTGCCTGTGCCATCGTGGAGTAGAGGGACCTGGGAAGGTAAAGTTTCCCTTCTTATTTGTAGTCCCCCCTTTTCCATCCACCAGTCCCTTTCCTCCTTCCCCATCTGGTTCTGTAAGGTCTTAAGAACTTTCGGGAGACAGGAGGAGTTATTTCAGGGACCTGAACTGTGGCCACTTAAGACAGGGGTCTGCTTAGGTAATTTGGCAGCCATTTTTGCCGCCTGATCTGCCGTGGCTTTCCCCTTTGCCTCCTCTGCATCTGTTTACAGTGGCCTTTCGTTGCTATCATCACCTCTCATGTTAGTGACAAGAGGGCTTCCATCAGAGACCTCACTGCTTCCCCATTTTCGATGGGTTTGCCCGAAGCGATCAAGGAGTCTCTGGCTTTCCATATGGGCCCATAGTCATGGGCTATCCCAAAAGCACACTTGGAATCAGTGTAAATGTTGGCTGTTTTTCCATCTACATATCTGCAAGCCATCCTCAGAGTCCTTTAGCTCCACTTCTTGAGCAGACATGTGTGGTAGTTCTCGTTTAATCACCACTGCCCAACCTGTGTAGTACCTGCCATCCTGGCCATACCACGATCCATCCACAAAGAGAACATGATCTAGATTACCTAATGGCTGATTTACCAAATCCCACTACCTCTTGTGACATCATCTGCAAACAGTCAGGAGCCTCTTCCTTTGAATCTGGAAGAAAAGTTTAAAGTGCGGTGCCCTAACTCTTCCCTCCCCCCTTGATCCAGAGGCAACAGGGTGGCTGGGTCCAAAGTATTACACCTTTGGAGAGCAACATTGTCAGGCAACAAAATGGAACTCTGCATTCTCAAATAACGGGCAACAAAACAATCATTTGGATTGTACGTTCATTAGGATAGATGTAATATCACCATCACTTTGTGGTTCAGAACTATCTCAGAGCTTTCATCAAGCATAGCTAGTACAACTACTACAGCTCTGATGCAGAAAGGGGCACCTCTGGCCACGGGATCAAGTCTGACTGAATAATATGCTACGGGGCATTATTGCTGGCCATGCAGTTGGGTGAGGACAGCTGAGTCATGGCCACTCACTTCATAACAACACAATCTAAATGTAATAATCTGATAGGCCCAGTGTGGGGGAACACAAAATTGCCAGTTCTAGGCATAAAAGCATCTACCACCTCATCTGTGAGGCGGTAGGGACTAAAGGTCAAATCAATCACAGTGGAGTGAGTGGCGGTAATGGGAACCTGAGCCAACAAGGTGTGTGTATTGGTCACGATGTGGGTGTTAGAAACTGTGGCTTCATTAACGGCATGTAGGTCGTGTACCATCCAATGGTGAGTGGTTTTGCTTTTCTCAGCTTCTGGGAGTACTGATACAAACATGGACCAGGGAATTTTATCACTAATGGCCAACAAACAAAGTTCCTGGAAAATGCAAATGTGATCGCACACTACATCCAGCACTCTGCCCTCCATGCTGGATGAGACATTGGTTTATATTTTGGCCAAAGCATAGTAAGCCACTCACCGCGTCAAGGCTGTCTCATGAGTGGTCCCTAACTCTTGTTCCTACCTGTTCATGGGCCATGACAGCCACATAAAATCCAGGGAATGCAGGTCAGCATGCAAGCCAAGTACACTTTGCTTGTAACCCCGTCCGGTGCCATTACAGCTTTCATCGGATCCAGGGATGCAAGTACCAACATGCATGCTGAACCTACCATATACTTCTCCTGGAGCCAGATGGCTAATGGTAGGTTCTATACAAGCAGACTTAGTTTTATACTGACTTTAAAACCAGCCTCAAGGACAGATTAACTGGTCAGGTGTGCAATGACTCCAAGGAGATCGCCACGCCTCCAATATATACTACAAAGAAAAAAATAAGGGGTTGGGTCAGCACAACCTGCTGCAGGTGCAGATCACTATGGCGAAATACATATACAAACGGAAAATGCAAATGTGATCGCACACTACATCCAGCACTCTGCCCTCCATGCTGGATGAGACATTGGTTTATATTTTGGCCAAAGCATAGTAAGCCACTCACCGCGTCAAGGCTGTCTCATGAGTGGTCCCTAACTCTTGTTCCTACCTGTTCATGGGCCATGACAGCCACATAAAATCCAGGGAATGCAGGTCAGCATGCAAGCCAAGTACACTTTGCTTGTAACCCCGTCCGGTGCCATTACAGCTTTCATCGGATCCAGGGATGCAAGTACCAACATGCATGCTGAACCTACCATATACTTCTCCTGGAGCCAGATGGCTAATGGTAGGTTCTATACAAGCAGACTTAGTTTTATACTGACTTTAAAACCAGCCTCAAGGACAGATTAACTGGTCAGGTGTGCAATGACTCCAAGGAGATCGCCACGCCTCCAATATATACTACAAAGAAAAAAATAAGGGGTTGGGTCGGCACAACCTGCTGCAGGTGCAGATCACTATGGCGAAATACATATACAAACGGAAAATGCAAATGTGATCGCACACTACATCCAGCACTCTGCCCTCCATGCTGGATGAGACATTGGTTTATATTTTGGCCAAAGCATAGTAAGCCACTCACCGCGTCAAGGCTGTCTCATGAGTGGTCCCTAACTCTTGTTCCTACCTGTTCATGGGCCATGACAGCCACATAAAATCCAGGGAATGCAGGTCAGCATGCAAGCCAAGTACACTTTGCTTGTAACCCCGTCCGGTGCCATTACAGCTTTCATCGGATCCAGGGATGCAAGTACCAACATGCATGCTGAACCTACCATATACTTCTCCTGGAGCCAGATGGCTAATGGTAGGTTCTATACAAGCAGACTTAGTTTTATACTGACTTTAAAACCAGCCTCAAGGACAGATTAACTGGTCAGGTGTGCAATGACTCCAAGGAGATCGCCACGCCTCCAATATATACTACAAAGAAAAAAATAAGGGGTTGGGTCAGCACAACCTGCTGCAGGTGCAGATCACTATGGCGAAATACATATACAAACGGAAAATGCAAATGTGATCGCACACTACATCCAGCACTCTGCCCTCCATGCTGGATGAGACATTGGTTTATATTTTGGCCAAAGCATAGTAAGCCACTCACCGCGTCAAGGCTGTCTCATGAGTGGTCCCTAACTCTTGTTCCTACCTGTTCATGGGCCATGACAGCCACATAAAATCCAGGGAATGCAGGTCAGCATGCAAGCCAAGTACACTTTGCTTGTAACCCCGTCCGGTGCCATTACAGCTTTCATCGGATCCAGGGATGCAAGTACCAACATGCATGCTGAACCTACCATATACTTCTCCTGGAGCCAGATGGCTAATGGTAGTTCGCTTGCAAAAGATTTGCTTGCAAAAGTTCCTGGTCGTTGAGGGCACCTGTAAGCTTCGCAGTGCCTTCCTCCTGATAAGAGATACCAGCATGTACTTTTGCAAGCAAATCTGCACCCAGGAGGCAACAAGGGGCGTTACCACTGACCAGCAAACGGGCAAGCGCATCTTGGTTAGGAGCAAATCTAATATGGATGGTTTATGTTGAAAAGGGAGCGTACTACTTTCCCATCCACTTCTACCCAAAGACTGGTGTCCTTGGGGAGTAATTCAGGGGAGGCCATGTTTGCTGTGCACAACTGTCTTGGCTGCTCCAGTATCAATCAAAAACGGAACTACTTCTTTATCACCCAGAGTGAGGGATATCATTGGGCCAGACTGAATCTGCTAAAAATGTTTAAAAGTAGAGCCGATACTGGATTTCCTGTTTCCTAATCATGATCTAACTCCCCCTCACCTGTCTTTGTGTTTTCCTTATGACAAAAAAAACATGGGTGTCTGTGGGGACGGACAGTGATCCGGGCATGGTCAACATAGAATACAATCCTCTCGTGTGGTGTGGACGAGGAGTACCACACACAGCACAACACTCTCTCTTCTGGGATCTGGGTCCCACAGACTCTGCAGGCCCATCATAGGGTGGCAGACTTACTTTTTCCTCACTTCAATGAGGCGTTTGACATCAGGGCTGAAGCAATGCCAAAGGAACACTACCTATGGTTGGCACCACTGAACCACCCAATGCCGCTTGATGTTACTCTGCATTTTGGTTTACAGAAGTATCCAACTTTTCCTATCGAGGAATTAATAGACTGGAAAACAAAACAGGACTTCTCATCTTCCATGGGAGTGTCTTATAACTAGGGGATGGTCACAAGGGCTGTCGTTGTCTGTAACGTCCACCCCTATCCTCCTCCCTCCGCTCTGAGTCATCTAAGTCCACCCCTTTCAGTTGGACGCTGTGGTCCTCCTTTTGTCCGTCAGTAATGTGCCAGCTGTCCATTAGAACAAAGCTCTGATGTTTAGCACAACACTTAACATGTAACAGAAGAAAAAGTTAACTCATTACAATCCTAGATATACAAAAATATAGAATAAAATTCACACATCTTTAACAAGTGCTGAGGAGGTGAGTCTCCTTATCTCAGAGCGCCTGCACCGAATCAACACAGGCGCGCAATTTTTGAAATGCTTGCTGACAGGGCCGGCCGGAGGAGGAGATCGCGGCTGGCCCTGTCAATCAACAGAAGGAGGGGGCGGTTTTCTGCGGCTGCTACCAGCAAGTAGACGCCCTACTTGCTGGTAGAAAGGTAATTAGCATATCATAAAAGTACGTTTTTTGCTAAATCTACTGAACGAAAATTATCAATAACATAATGTATGGCAATATGGCAGGATAGGGATTATAAGTACACAAAAAAAAAAAAAAGTTTAGTGGGGTGACAGAAGCCCTTTAAGGCCTTTTCGGGCCTGGTCATTCAAGTGTTAACCAATAGGCTCCTTCCCCACTAGCAAGGTAATGTGCTTACTGGTTACTGCAGGACGCCTATAACTGGATTGGCAGGACATGGTGATAACCAGTGAGATCCGACCTCTGCAGTGAAGGAAACCGCTGATTTATAAATAGGAGGCAGGATGGAAGAAAATGTCGCCACTTTTCTGGTAAAAATGAAGCCTGGAGCATGGCCTCTGAAATAGAAAATTCATAATTACCTGCTCCACTCCGCTCTGGTCCTCTGCGCTGCCTCCGCTGCCTCCATCTTCCGGTTCCTGTTCTGTTTACACCTGACAGTGCATAACCATGGTCACTTGTACGGCTCCAGTCAATGACTGGCTTCAGCGGTGACACGCTGCTTGTGGCCACATCACCGCCTAAGCCAGTCATTGTCTGGAGTGGTGTATGACCATATCCATGCACTGGCAGGTGTAAACAGCGGAGGCAGTTCGAAGAACCGGAGAGGCGGGGAGCAGGTAAGTATAACTCTTCGGTTTCAGGGGCTATGCTGCAGCACGATATTTGGGACAATTACTGGGAACAAGTGTTCATAGGAGCGCTTATATCTGGCCGGTATAATCGTGCAGCTGATCAGTCGATAAACAAGGAATTGCTCATTTGTCGGCTGATTTGCCTATTTTATCAGGTCGAAAGATGTCCGATTATCTGCAGCACGACTGTGGCAGTGATCACTCATCCCCAGTCACTTTGCACTGGCTTGTGTAATAGGCAGATGAGCGCCGATCAACATTTTTTTATTTGCGGCCCCTTGAAATAGAGCGATGTGACAATGCGGCCCCCAGACCAAAAAAGGTTGTGCACCCCTGCTCTAGAGGGCCCAGAGCATTGGAATCTGCAATACAATGTTTCCTGATGTAGTTTCAGCATTGTATACAGAACGCCACAGATTCTAGACACTATCTTAGGCCCAGATTGCTGGAATCTGCCATACACACACTGTTTTCTGACTTAGCACACTGCTGTCTACATAACACCACAGATTAAAGACACTCTAGAGGGCCCAGAGCATTGGAATCTGCAATACAATGTTTCCTGATGTAGTTTCAGCATTGTATACAGAACACCACAGATTCTAGACACTATCTTAGGCCCAGATTGCTGGAATCTGCCATACACACACTGTTTTCTGACTTAGCACACTGCTGTCTACAGAACACCACAGATTAAAGACACTCTAGAGGGCCCAGAGCATTGGAATCTGCAATACAATGCTTCCTGATGTAGTTTCAGCATTGTATACAAAACGCCACAGATTCTAGACACTATCTTAGGCCCAGATTGCTGGAATCTGCCATACACACACTGTTTTCTGACTTAGCACACTGCTGTCTACAGAACACCACAGATTAAAGACACTCTAGAGGGCCCAGAGCATTGGAATCTGCAATACAATGTTTCCTGATGTAGTTTCAGCATTGTATACAGAACGCCACAGATTCTAGACACTATCTTAGGCCCAGATTGCTGGAATCTGCCATACACACACTGTTTTCTGACTTAGCACACTGCTGTCTACAGAACACCACAGATTAAAGACACTCTAGAGGGCCCAGAGCATTGGAATCTGCAATACAATGTTTCCTGATGTAGATTCAGCATTGTATACAGAACGCCACAGATTCTAGACCCTATCTTAGGCCCAGATTGCTGGAATCTGCCACACACACACTGTTTTCTGACTTAGCACACTGCTGTCTACAGAATACCACAGATTAAAGACACTCTAGAGGGCCCAGAGCATTGGAATCTGCAATACAATGTTTCCTGATGTAGTTTCAGCATTGTATACAGAACGCCACAGATTCTAGACACTATCTTAGGCCCAGATTGCTAGAATCTGCCATACACAAACTGTTTTCTGACTTATCACACTGCTGTCTACAGAACACCACAGATTAAAGACACTCTAGAGGGCCCAGAGCATTGGAATCTGCAATACAATGTTTCCTGATGTAGTTTCAGCATTGTATACAGAACGCCACAGATTCTAGACCCTATCTTAGGCCCAGATTGCTGGAAACTGCCATACACACACTGTTTTCTGACTTAGCACACTGCTGTCTACAGAACACCACAGATTAAAGACACTCTAGAGGGCCCAGAGCCTTGGAATCTGCAATACAATGTTTCCTGATGTAGTTTCAGCATTGTATACAGAACGCCACAGATTCTAGACACTATCTTAGGCCCAGATTGCTGGAATCTGCCATACACACACTGTTTTCTGACTTAGCACACTGCTGTCTACAGAACACCACAGATTAAAGACACTCTAGAGGGCCCAGAGCATTGGAATCTGCAATACAATGTTTCCTGATGTAGTTTCAGCATTGTATACAGAACGCCACAGATTCTAGACACTATCTTAGGCCCAGATTGCTAGAATCTGCCATACACAAACTGTTTTCTGACTTATCACACTGCTGTCTACAGAACACTACAGATTAAAGACACTCTAGAGGGCCCAGAGCATTGGAATCTGCAATACAATGTTTCCTGATGTAGTTTCAGCATTGTATACAGAACGCCACAGATTCTAGACCCTATCTTAGGCCCAGATTGCTGGAAACTGCCATACACACACTGTTTTCTGACTTAGCACACTGCTGTCTACAGAACACCACAGATTAAAGACACTCTAGAGGGCCCAGAGCCTTGGAATCTGCAATACAATGTTTCCTGATGTAGTTTCAGCATTGTATACAGAACGCCACAGATTCTAGACACTATCTTAGGCCCAGATTGCTGGAATCTGCCATACACACACTGTTTTCTGACTTAGCACACTGCTGTCTACATAACACCACAGATTAAAGACACTCTAGAGGGCCCAGAGCATTGGAATCTGCAATACAATGTTTCCTGATGTAGTTTCAGCATTGTATACAGAACACCACAGATTCTAGACACTATCTTAGGCCCAGATTGCTGGAATCTGCCATACACACACTGTTTTCTGACTTAGCACACTGCTGTCTACAGAACACCACAGATTAAAGACACTCTAGAGGGCCCAGAGCATTGGAATCTGCAATACAATGCTTCCTGATGTAGTTTCAGCATTGTATACAGAACGCCACAGATTCTAGACACTATCTTAGGCCCAGATTGCTGGAATCTGCCATACACACACTGTTTTCTGACTTAGCACACTGCTGTCTACAGAACACCACAGATTAAAGACACTCTAGAGGGCCCAGAGCATTGGAATCTGCAATACAATGTTTCCTGATGTAGTTTCAGCATTGTATACAGAACGCCACAGATTCTAGACACTATCTTAGGCCCAGATTGCTGGAATCTGCCATACACACACTGTTTTCTGACTTAGCACACTGCTGTCTACAGAACACCACAGATTAAAGACACTCTAGAGGGCCCAGAGCATTGGAATCTGCAATACAATGTTTCCTGATGTAGTTTCAGCATTGTATACAGAACGCCACAGATTCTAGACCCTATCTTAGGCCCAGATTGCTGGAATCTGCCATACACACACTGTTTTCTGACTTAGCACACTGCTGTCTACAGAACACCACAGATTAAAGACACTCTAGAGGGCCCAGAGCATTGGAATCTGCAATACAATGTTTCCTGATGTAGTTTCAGCATTGTATACAGAACGCCACAGATTCTAGACACTATCTTAGGCCCAGATTGCTAGAATCTGCCATACACACACTGTTTTCTGACTTAGCACACTGCTGTCTACAGAACACTACAGATTAAAGACACTCTAGAGGGCCCAGAGCATTGGAATCTGCAATACAATGTTTCCTGATGTAGTTTCAGCATTGTATACAGAACGCCACAGATTCTAGACCCTATCTTAGGCCCAGATTGCTGGAATCTGCCATACACACACTGTTTTCTGACTTAGCACACTGCTGTCTACAGAACACCACAGATTAAAGACACTCTAGAGGGCCCAGAGCCTTGGAATCTGCAATACAATGTTTCCTGATGTAGTTTCAGCATTGTATACAGAACGCCACAGATTCTAGACACTATCTTAGGCCCAGATTGCTGGAATCTGCCATACACACACTGTTTTCTGACTTAGCACACTGCTGTCTACATAACACCACAGATTAAAGACACTCTAGAGGGCCCAGAGCATTGGAATCTGCAATACAATGTTTCCTGATGTAGTTTCAGCATTGTATACAGAACACCACAGATTCTAGACACTATCTTAGGCCCAGATTGCTGGAATCTGCCATACACACACTGTTTTCTGACTTAGCACACTGCTGTCTACAGAACACCACAGATTAAAGACACTCTAGAGGGCCCAGAGCATTGGAATCTGCAATACAATGCTTCCTGATGTAGTTTCAGCATTGTATACAAAACGCCACAGATTCTAGACACTATCTTAGGCCCAGATTGCTGGAATCTGCCATACACACACTGTTTTCTGACTTAGCACACTGCTGTCTACAGAACACCACAGATTAAAGACACTCTAGAGGGCCCAGAGCATTGGAATCTGCAATACAATGTTTCCTGATGTAGATTCAGCATTGTATACAGAACGCCACAGATTCTAGACACTATCTTAGGCCCAGATTGCTGGAATCTGCCACACACACACTGTTTTCTGACTTAGCACACTGCTGTCTACAGAATACCACAGATTAAAGACACTCTAGAGGGCCCAGAGCATTGGAATCTGCAATACAATGTTTCCTGATGTAGTTTCAGCATTGTATACAGAACGCCACAGATTCTAGACACTATCTTAGGCCCAGATTGCTAGAATCTGCCATACACAAACTGTTTTCTGACTTATCACACTGCTGTCTACAGAACACTACAGATTAAAGACACTCTAGAGGGCCCAGAGCATTGGAATCTGCAATACAATGTTTCCTGATGTAGTTTCAGCATTGTATACAGAACGCCACAGATTCTAGACCCTATCTTAGGCCCAGATTGCTGGAAACTGCCATACACACACTGTTTTCTGACTTAGCACACTGCTGTCTACAGAACACCACAGATTAAAGACACTCTAGAGGGCCCAGAGCCTTGGAATCTGCAATACAATGTTTCCTGATGTAGTTTCAGCATTGTATACAGAACGCCACAGATTCTAGACACTATCTTAGGCCCAGATTGCTGGAATCTGCCATACACACACTGTTTTCTGACTTAGCACACTGCTGTCTACATAACACCACAGATTAAAGACACTCTAGAGGGCCCAGAGCATTGGAATCTGCAATACAATGTTTCCTGATGTAGTTTCAGCATTGTATACAGAACACCACAGATTCTAGACACTATCTTAGGCCCAGATTGCTGGAATCTGCCATACACACACTGTTTTCTGACTTAGCACACTGCTGTCTACAGAACACCACAGATTAAAGACACTCTAGAGGGCCCAGAGCATTGGAATCTGCAATACAATGTTTCCTGATGTAGTTTCAGCATTGTATACAGAACGCCACAGATTCTAGACACTATCTTAGGCCCAGATTGCTAGAATCTGCCATACACAAACTGTTTTCTGACTTAGCACACTGCTGTCTACAGAACACTACAGATTAAAGACACTCTAGAGGGCCCAGAGCATTGGAATCTGCAATACAATGTTTCCTGATGTAGTTTCAGCATTGTATACAGAACGCCACAGATTCTAGACCCTATCTTAAGCCCAGATTGCTGGAAACTGCCATACACACACTGTTTTCTGACTTAGCACACTGCTGTCTACAGAACACCACAGATTAAAGACACTCTAGAGCAGGGGTGCACAACCTGCGGCCCGCGGGCCGCATGCGGCCCCCAGAGCCATGGTTTGCGGCCCCCGCCCTGCTGGGCAGAAACACAGCTGATCCTGCAATCAGCTGTGTTTCTGCACAGAGCACCGCACAGCAGATGGATCACAGGTTTTGCTCGTGCACTGTAGCAGGAGCAGAAAGGGTCCCCGGCTATTAGTGAGAGCGGGGAAGCCGAGCAGAAGACAGAAGCGCTTTATTAGCGCTTCTGCCTTCTCCTCTATGAGTGCTCTGCAGTGTAGACCCAGCGATCACGTGATCTCTGGGTGTCTCTCGGGAACAGAGGAGCGCTGCCCTGGTACAAAGCCTCCGCAGCAGGCTGGTTTCCCTGTAACTGGGACTCCTTTGGATGCTCCAGTTACAGTGGAAATAGTACAAAAAAAAGTCACTTATTGTCTCCCAAAGGTCTTGCAGTGACCTCTTGGGGACAAATTATGTGGTAAAAATATATTTTAAAAAAATGATTTTAAAAAATTAGAAAACTAAATAAATAAAAAAATAAAATAAAATATAAAGGAAAAAGTGCTTAAAAGAGAGTGTTCACTGTCCCACCACAGTCTTTTTATGAAAAAGTGCAAAATTTAAAAAAGTGACAGTGTCCCTCAAGATCTTTTTATGACCTCTTGGGGGACATATTATGTAGCAGAAATATATTAAGTTAAAAAAATAATTAATACATAAAAGAAAAGACACCCAAACCAATCAAAACCGTCACCATTACCGCCCCATTCACGTGAAACTTTTCATATTATATAGCAAAATACACAAAATAGAGAACTAATTATAATAATTTATTTTGGTGTCAGTTTGTATATTTAAAGAATAAGGAGCAATAGTTTGAAAAAATATATACTTTTTAAAAACTTTTGTATAGTTTCCCCCAAATAAAAATTGTTGCAAAAATTATCTTGGTAGTCCAACAAATATGATAGTTACAACCATTTGAACCACCACGTGTGCTAAATCACAAAAAAGTGTCTGGTCATTAAAGCCCCACTAAACAATTTTTTTTTTTTTTGTGTACTTATAATCCCTATCCTGCCATATTGCCATACATTATGTTATTAATAATTTTCGTTCAGTAGATTTAGCAAAAAAGGTTCTTTTATGATATGCTAATTATCTTTCTACCAGCAAGTAGGGCGTCTACTTGCTGGTAGCAGCTGCAGAAAACCGCCCCCTCCTTCTGCTGATTGACAGGGCCAGCCGCGATCTCCTCCTCCGGCCAGCCCTGTCAGCATTTCAAAAATCGCGCGCCTGTGTTGATTTGGCGCAGGCGCTATGAGATAAGGAGGCTCGCCTCCTCAGCACTCCCTCAGTGCGCCTGCGTCGATGACATCACCGAAAGAGAAGACGTCATCGGCGCAGGCGCACTGAGGGAGTGTGATGAAGACGCCCTAAATTAGGGCATTTAAGATACACTCTGGTGTTCCAAATCAATGTACCCCCCCCAGAGGTTAATATCCACGCGTGGCTGAGAGACTAGACGCTGACACATAGATGGTCAATGCAATCTCTAACTTTTATTACATGGGGTAAGCGTATATACATCTTCAGAAGAGGGCAGTCCTCACTGAGGCTTAAACATTGTTTCATTGGTCAAAAAGAAAGAAGAGATAAGAGAGAGGAGATAACACCCTGGCATCTGCGCACTGGGCCCTACTTTGGAATGTGAACTAATGTAAACATCTGGTTACCGTCGCCATTTTGTAATGGCTTCTATTCTAACAATAATACTGCATACGTCATATGTGACACTTCAAAGAGGTGCTTCTCTATAGGCAGTGAATAATATATACATATCATCGAGCCATATAATTGGCTTATGCACTCCTTCACACTCTATATATGCCTCCCTTGTTGGGACATCTGTACAAGGATGAGAAATCATACACTTCTCACAGCACAGCTCTTTGCCCCCCCTCTCTTCTCCAGTCTTGAAACAAAGAGGGGGTGGGTGGGCACTTGGAGAAGAAAAAGTTAACTCATTACAATCCTAGATATACAAAAATATAGAATAAAATTCACACATCTTTAACAGTCCCCCCTTGAATTTTATTCTCTCCCTAAACCTAAATATCTGTCCCAATGCTCTGACATCCTCTTCACCAGTTTCCACGACAAGCCATACCTAGCGAACAGCCGCCCGTGACACTGGATTTGAGCACGGGGAAGTCAGATGATCTTTCCCTAACTGGCGTTGACATTATATGGGGGGACTGGAGGTCATCAGTGCTTCTGATTTTCTGGATCGATGTTTTCATACAATTTTTCCATATTCTTTTGAGTCATGATCAACAGTCACACAAGGGAAAACCAGTCTCAACACTTCCTTGAAATCAATCCAATTATCCTTTTCTTTGAGCTTCACTGTGCATGTGGTCAACAACACTCAGAATGGACCATCAAACCAGGGTTTTAGGACTTTCCTAACGTGTCTTTTTCTACCACCCAATATCCAGACACAATTGGGTGGGTTCCTGGTACTTTATCAAAACCTGGAAGTGAAGCAAAAACTCAAAAATGTACTTTAGTCAAATGCTTGTACAAAACTGATCACATAATCTGTCAGACAACCATGTTGCATCTGAAGCTGCTGTTGGAAATAAAATCCTATCCTAGGGGCTGACCCAAAAAGGACCTTATAGGGACAAAGGCCTGTCTCACGGTTAGGCGTATACCTTACTAAAAGAGGGCTACCAGCAGGCACTCTATTAGGCTTTGAATCTTTAACTTAGTATCCCGTTCAGTTCCTTTTCCCTACTCTACTGCTGCTTTGTGGATGGTACGAAGCATGTAAGGCCTGTCCTACACCCAAAACCTTCATCATCTCCTGCATCACTTCACCTGTGAAGTGAACACCTGTGTCACTTTCAATGATCTCAAGTACCCCATACCTGCACACAACTTCGGCCATAATCTTCTTTACTTCTTTGGGTACGGTTTTGGCCATCCTGAAAACAAGTCATCACATATCAATACATACTCATACATGCCCACCTTGGGTAGTTGAAGGTAGTCTGCAAACGTTGAAACAGATGCAAAAAGCAAGACGTGTTTCTTGGGTACCTTAACCACCTTGCCCACGTTGTTCTGGGCACAAACCATTTATCCTTGAGTATGTCTGACTGTGCTGAACCCTGTGGCGTACCATATGCTACGTACTAAATCACATATAGCAGTTTTTGTCTGGTGCATCACTCCATGGGTTGCCTGTGCCATCGTGGAGTAGAGGGACCTGGGAAGGTAAAGTTTCCCTTCTTATTTGTAGTCCCCCCTTTTCCATCCACCAGTCCCTTTCCTCCTTCCCCATCTGGTTCTGTAAGGTCTTAAGAACTTTCGGGAGACAGGAGGAGTTATTTCAGGGACCTGAACTGTGGCCACTTAAGACAGGGGTCTGCTTAGGTAATTTGGCAGCCATTTTTGCCGCCTGATCTGCCGTGGCTTTCCCCTTTGCCTCCTCTGCATCTGTTTACAGTGGCCTTTCGTTGCTATCATCACCTCTCATGTTAGTGACAAGAGGGCTTCCATCAGAGACCTCACTGCTTCCCCATTTTCGATGGGTTTGCCCGAAGCGATCAAGGAGTCTCTGGCTTTCCATATGGGCCCATAGTCATGGGCTATCCCAAAAGCACACTTGGAATCAGTGTAAATGTTGGCTGTTTTTCCATCTACATATCTGCAAGCCATCCTCAGAGTCCTTTAGCTCCACTTCTTGAGCAGACATGTGTGGTAGTTCTCGTTTAATCACCACTGCCCAACCTGTGTAGTACCTGCCATCCTGGCCATACCACGATCCATCCACAAAGAGAACATGATCTAGATTACCTAATGGCTGATTTACCAAATCCCACTACCTCTTGTGACATCATCTGCAAACAGTCAGGAGCCTCTTCCTTTGAATCTGGAAGAAAAGTTTAAAGTGCGGTGCCCTAACTCTTCCCTCCCCCCTTGATCCAGAGGCAACAGGGTGGCTGGGTCCAAAGTATTACACCTTTGGAGAGCAACATTGTCAGGCAACAAAATGGAACTCTGCATTCTCAAATAACGGGCAACAAAACAATCATTTGGATTGTACGTTCATTAGGATAGATGTAATATCACCATCACTTTGTGGTTCAGAACTATCTCAGAGCTTTCATCAAGCATAGCTAGTACAACTACTACAGCTCTGATGCAGAAAGGGGCACCTCTGGCCACGGGATCAAGTCTGACTGAATAATATGCTACGGGGCATTATTGCTGGCCATGCAGTTGGGTGAGGACAGCTGAGTCATGGCCACTCACTTCATAACAACACAATCTAAATGTAATAATCTGATAGGCCCAGTGTGGGGGAACACAAAATTGCCAGTTCTAGGCATAAAAGCATCTACCACCTCATCTGTGAGGCGGTAGGGACTAAAGGTCAAATCAATCACAGTGGAGTGAGTGGCGGTAATGGGAACCTGAGCCAACAAGGTGTGTGTATTGGTCACGATGTGGGTGTTAGAAACTGTGGCTTCATTAACGGCATGTAGGTCGTGTACCATCCAATGGTGAGTGGTTTTGCTTTTCTCAGCTTCTGGGAGTACTGATACAAACATGGACCAGGGAATTTTATCACTAATGGCCAACAAACAAAGTTCCTGGAAAATGCAAATGTGATCGCACACTACATCCAGCACTCTGCCCTCCATGCTGGATGAGACATTGGTTTATATTTTGGCCAAAGCATAGTAAGCCACTCACCGCGTCAAGGCTGTCTCATGAGTGGTCCCTAACTCTTGTTCCTACCTGTTCATGGGCCATGACAGCCACATAAAATCCAGGGAATGCAGGTCAGCATGCAAGCCAAGTACACTTTGCTTGTAACCCCGTCCGGTGCCATTACAGCTTTCATCGGATCCAGGGATGCAAGTACCAACATGCATGCTGAACCTACCATATACTTCTCCTGGAGCCAGATGGCTAATGGTAGGTTCTATACAAGCAGACTTAGTTTTATACTGACTTTAAAACCAGCCTCAAGGACAGATTAACTGGTCAGGTGTGCAATGACTCCAAGGAGATCGCCACGCCTCCAATATATACTACAAAGAAAAAAATAAGGGGTTGGGTCAGCACAACCTGCTGCAGGTGCAGATCACTATGGCGAAATACATATACAAACGGAAAATGCAAATGTGATCGCACACTACATCCAGCACTCTGCCCTCCATGCTGGATGAGACATTGGTTTATATTTTGGCCAAAGCATAGTAAGCCACTCACCGCGTCAAGGCTGTCTCATGAGTGGTCCCTAACTCTTGTTCCTACCTGTTCATGGGCCATGACAGCCACATAAAATCCAGGGAATGCAGGTCAGCATGCAAGCCAAGTACACTTTGCTTGTAACCCCGTCCGGTGCCATTACAGCTTTCATCGGATCCAGGGATGCAAGTACCAACATGCATGCTGAACCTACCATATACTTCTCCTGGAGCCAGATGGCTAATGGTAGGTTCTATACAAGCAGACTTAGTTTTATACTGACTTTAAAACCAGCCTCAAGGACAGATTAACTGGTCAGGTGTGCAATGACTCCAAGGAGATCGCCACGCCTCCAATATATACTACAAAGAAAAAAATAAGGGGTTGGGTCAGCACAACCTGCTGCAGGTGCAGATCACTATGGCGAAATACATATACAAACGGAAAATGCAAATGTGATCGCACACTACATCCAGCACTCTGCCCTCCATGCTGGATGAGACATTGGTTTATATTTTGGCCAAAGCATAGTAAGCCACTCACCGCGTCAAGGCTGTCTCATGAGTGGTCCCTAACTCTTGTTCCTACCTGTTCATGGGCCATGACAGCCACATAAAATCCAGGGAATGCAGGTCAGCATGCAAGCCAAGTACACTTTGCTTGTAACCCCGTCCGGTGCCATTACAGCTTTCATCGGATCCAGGGATGCAAGTACCAACATGCATGCTGAACCTACCATATACTTCTCCTGGAGCCAGATGGCTAATGGTAGGTTCTATACAAGCAGACTTAGTTTTATACTGACTTTAAAACCAGCCTCAAGGACAGATTAACTGGTCAGGTGTGCAATGACTCCAAGGAGATCGCCACGCCTCCAATATATACTACAAAGAAAAAAATAAGGGGTTGGGTCAGCACAACCTGCTGCAGGTGCAGATCACTATGGCGAAATACATATACAAACGGAAAATGCAAATGTGATCGCACACTACATCCAGCACTCTGCCCTCCATGCTGGATGAGACATTGGTTTATATTTTGGCCAAAGCATAGTAAGCCACTCACCGCGTCAAGGCTGTCTCATGAGTGGTCCCTAACTCTTGTTCCTACCTGTTCATGGGCCATGACAGCCACATAAAATCCAGGGAATGCAGGTCAGCATGCAAGCCAAGTACACTTTGCTTGTAACCCCGTCCGGTGCCATTACAGCTTTCATCGGATCCAGGGATGCAAGTACCAACATGCATGCTGAACCTACCATATACTTCTCCTGGAGCCAGATGGCTAATGGTAGTTCGCTTGCAAAAGATTTGCTTGCAAAAGTTCCTGGTCGTTGAGGGCACCTGTAAGCTTCGCAGTGCCTTCCTCCTGATAAGAGATACCAGCATGTACTTTTGCAAGCAAATCTGCACCCAGGAGGCAACAAGGGGCGTTACCACTGACCAGCAAACGGGCAAGCGCATCTTGGTTAGGAGCAAATCTAATATGGATGGTTTATGTTGAAAAGGGAGCGTACTACTTTCCCATCCACTTCTACCCAAAGACTGGTGTCCTTGGGGAGTAATTCAGGGGAGGCCATGTTTGCTGTGCACAACTGTCTTGGCTGCTCCAGTATCAATCAAAAACGGAACTACTTCTTTATCACCCAGAGTGAGGGATATCATTGGGCCAGACTGAATCTGCTAAAAATGTTTAAAAGTAGAGCCGATACTGGATTTCCTGTTTCCTAATCATGATCTAACTCCCCCTCACCTGTCTTTGTGTTTTCCTTATGACAAAAAAAACATGGGTGTCTGTGGGGACGGACAGTGATCCGGGCATGGTCAACATAGAATACAATCCTCTCGTGTGGTGTGGACGAGGAGTACCACACACAGCACAACACTCTCTCTTCTGGGATCTGGGTCCCACAGACTCTGCAGGCCCATCATAGGGTGGCAGACTTACTTTTTCCTCACTTCAATGAGGCGTTTGACATCAGGGCTGAAGCAATGCCAAAGGAACACTACCTATGGTTGGCACCACTGAACCACCCAATGCCGCTTGATGTTACTCTGCATTTTGGTTTACAGAAGTATCCAACTTTTCCTATCGAGGAATTAATAGACTGGAAAACAAAACAGGACTTCTCATCTTCCATGGGAGTGTCTTATAACTAGGGGATGGTCACAAGGGCTGTCGTTGTCTGTAACGTCCACCCCTATCCTCCTCCCTCCGCTCTGAGTCATCTAAGTCCACCCCTTTCAGTTGGACGCTGTGGTCCTCCTTTTGTCCGTCAGTAATGTGCCAGCTGTCCATTAGAACAAAGCTCTGATGTTTAGCACAACACTTAACATGTAACAGAAGAAAAAGTTAACTCATTACAATCCTAGATATACAAAAATATAGAATAAAATTCACACATCTTTAACAAGTGCTGAGGAGGTGAGTCTCCTTATCTCAGAGCGCCTGCACCGAATCAACACAGGCGCGCAATTTTTGAAATGCTTGCTGACAGGGCCGGCCGGAGGAGGAGATCGCGGCTGGCCCTGTCAATCAACAGAAGGAGGGGGCGGTTTTCTGCGGCTGCTACCAGCAAGTAGACGCCCTACTTGCTGGTAGAAAGGTAATTAGCATATCATAAAAGTACGTTTTTTGCTAAATCTACTGAACGAAAATTATCAATAACATAATGTATGGCAATATGGCAGGATAGGGATTATAAGTACACAAAAAAAAAAAAAAGTTTAGTGGGGTGACAGAAGCCCTTTAAGGCCTTTTCGGGCCTGGTCATTCAAGTGTTAACCAATAGGCTCCTTCCCCACTAGCAAGGTAATGTGCTTACTGGTTACTGCAGGACGCCTATAACTGGATTGGCAGGACATGGTGATAACCAGTGAGATCCGACCTCTGCAGTGAAGGAAACCGCTGATTTATAAATAGGAGGCAGGATGGAAGAAAATGTCGCCACTTTTCTGGTAAAAATGAAGCCTGGAGCATGGCCTCTGAAATAGAAAATTCATAATTACCTGCTCCACTCCGCTCTGGTCCTCTGCGCTGCCTCCGCTGCCTCCATCTTCCGGTTCCTGTTCTGTTTACACCTGACAGTGCATAACCATGGTCACTTGTACGGCTCCAGTCAATGACTGGCTTCAGCGGTGACACGCTGCTTGTGGCCACATCACCGCCTAAGCCAGTCATTGTCTGGAGTGGTGTATGACCATATCCATGCACTGGCAGGTGTAAACAGCGGAGGCAGTTCGAAGAACCGGAGAGGCGGGGAGCAGGTAAGTATAACTCTTCGGTTTCAGGGGCTATGCTGCAGCACGATATTTGGGACAATTACTGGGAACAAGTGTTCATAGGAGCGCTTATATCTGGCCGGTATAATCGTGCAGCTGATCAGTCGATAAACAAGGAATTGCTCATTTGTCGGCTGATTTGCCTATTTTATCAGGTCGAAAGATGTCCGATTATCTGCAGCACGACTGTGGCAGTGATCACTCATCCCCAGTCACTTTGCACTGGCTTGTGTAATAGGCAGATGAGCGCCGATCAACATTTTTTTATTTGCGGCCCCTTGAAATAGAGCGATGTGACAATGCGGCCCCCAGACCAAAAAAGGTTGTGCACCCCTGCTCTAGAGGGCCCAGAGCATTGGAATCTGCAATACAATGTTTCCTGATGTAGTTTCAGCATTGTATACAGAACGCCACAGATTCTAGACACTATCTTAGGCCCAGATTGCTGGAATCTGCCATACACACACTGTTTTCTGACTTAGCACACTGCTGTCTACATAACACCACAGATTAAAGACACTCTAGAGGGCCCAGAGCATTGGAATCTGCAATACAATGTTTCCTGATGTAGTTTCAGCATTGTATACAGAACACCACAGATTCTAGACACTATCTTAGGCCCAGATTGCTGGAATCTGCCATACACACACTGTTTTCTGACTTAGCACACTGCTGTCTACAGAACACCACAGATTAAAGACACTCTAGAGGGCCCAGAGCATTGGAATCTGCAATACAATGCTTCCTGATGTAGTTTCAGCATTGTATACAGAACGCCACAGATTCTAGACACTATCTTAGGCCCAGATTGCTGGAATCTGCCATACACACACTGTTTTCTGACTTAGCACACTGCTGTCTACAGAACACCACAGATTAAAGACACTCTAGAGGGCCCAGAGCATTGGAATCTGCAATACAATGTTTCCTGATGTAGTTTCAGCATTGTATACAGAACGCCACAGATTCTAGACACTATCTTAGGCCCAGATTGCTGGAATCTGCCATACACACACTGTTTTCTGACTTAGCACACTGCTGTCTACAGAACACCACAGATTAAAGACACTCTAGAGGGCCCAGAGCATTGGAATCTGCAATACAATGTTTCCTGATGTAGTTTCAGCATTGTATACAGAACGCCACAGATTCTAGACCCTATCTTAGGCCCAGATTGCTGGAATCTGCCATACACACACTGTTTTCTGACTTAGCACACTGCTGTCTACAGAACACCACAGATTAAAGACACTCTAGAGGGCCCAGAGCATTGGAATCTGCAATACAATGTTTCCTGATGTAGTTTCAGCATTGTATACAGAACGCCACAGATTCTAGACACTATCTTAGGCCCAGATTGCTAGAATCTGCCATACACAAACTGTTTTCTGACTTATCACACTGCTGTCTACAGAACACCACAGATTAAAGACACTCTAGAGGGCCCAGAGCATTGGAATCTGCAATACAATGTTTCCTGATGTAGTTTCAGCATTGTATACAGAACGCCACAGATTCTAGACCCTATCTTAGGCCCAGATTGCTGGAAACTGCCATACACACACTGTTTTCTGACTTAGCACACTGCTGTCTACAGAACACCACAGATTAAAGACACTCTAGAGGGCCCAGAGCCTTGGAATCTGCAATACAATGTTTCCTGATGTAGTTTCAGCATTGTATACAGAACGCCACAGATTCTAGACACTATCTTAGGCCCAGATTGCTGGAATCTGCCATACACACACTGTTTTCTGACTTAGCACACTGCTGTCTACAGAACACCACAGATTAAAGACACTCTAGAGGGCCCAGAGCATTGGAATCTGCAATACAATGTTTCCTGATGTAGTTTCAGCATTGTATACAGAACGCCACAGATTCTAGACACTATCTTAGGCCCAGATTGCTAGAATCTGCCATACACAAACTGTTTTCTGACTTATCACACTGCTGTCTACAGAACACTACAGATTAAAGACACTCTAGAGGGCCCAGAGCATTGGAATCTGCAATACAATGTTTCCTGATGTAGTTTCAGCATTGTATACAGAACGCCACAGATTCTAGACCCTATCTTAGGCCCAGATTGCTGGAAACTGCCATACACACACTGTTTTCTGACTTAGCACACTGCTGTCTACAGAACACCACAGATTAAAGACACTCTAGAGGGCCCAGAGCCTTGGAATCTGCAATACAATGTTTCCTGATGTAGTTTCAGCATTGTATACAGAACGCCACAGATTCTAGACACTATCTTAGGCCCAGATTGCTGGAATCTGCCATACACACACTGTTTTCTGACTTAGCACACTGCTGTCTACATAACACCACAGATTAAAGACACTCTAGAGGGCCCAGAGCATTGGAATCTGCAATACAATGTTTCCTGATGTAGTTTCAGCATTGTATACAGAACACCACAGATTCTAGACACTATCTTAGGCCCAGATTGCTGGAATCTGCCATACACACACTGTTTTCTGACTTAGCACACTGCTGTCTACAGAACACCACAGATTAAAGACACTCTAGAGGGCCCAGAGCATTGGAATCTGCAATACAATGCTTCCTGATGTAGTTTCAGCATTGTATACAGAACGCCACAGATTCTAGACACTATCTTAGGCCCAGATTGCTGGAATCTGCCATACACACACTGTTTTCTGACTTAGCACACTGCTGTCTACAGAACACCACAGATTAAAGACACTCTAGAGGGCCCAGAGCATTGGAATCTGCAATACAATGTTTCCTGATGTAGTTTCAGCATTGTATACAGAACGCCACAGATTCTAGACACTATCTTAGGCCCAGATTGCTGGAATCTGCCATACACACACTGTTTTCTGACTTAGCACACTGCTGTCTACAGAACACCACAGATTAAAGACACTCTAGAGGGCCCAGAGCATTGGAATCTGCAATACAATGTTTCCTGATGTAGTTTCAGCATTGTATACAGAACGCCACAGATTCTAGACCCTATCTTAGGCCCAGATTGCTGGAATCTGCCACACACACACTGTTTTCTGACTTAGCACACTGCTGTCTACAGAATACCACAGATTAAAGACACTCTAGAGGGCCCAGAGCATTGGAATCTGCAATACAATGTTTCCTGATGTAGTTTCAGCATTGTATACAGAACGCCACAGATTCTAGACACTATCTTAGGCCCAGATTGCTAGAATCTGCCATACACAAACTGTTTTCTGACTTATCACACTGCTGTCTACAGAACACTACAGATTAAAGACACTCTAGAGGGCCCAGAGCATTGGAATCTGCAATACAATGTTTCCTGATGTAGTTTCAGCATTGTATACAGAACGCCACAGATTCTAGACCCTATCTTAGGCCCAGATTGCTGGAAACTGCCATACACACACTGTTTTCTGACTTAGCACACTGCTGTCTACAGAACACCACAGATTAAAGACACTCTAGAGGGCCCAGAGCCTTGGAATCTGCAATACAATGTTTCCTGATGTAGTTTCAGCATTGTATACAGAACGCCACAGATTCTAGACACTATCTTAGGCCCAGATTGCTGGAATCTGCCATACACACACTGTTTTCTGACTTAGCACACTGCTGTCTACAGAACACCACAGATTAAAGACACTCTAGAGGGCCCAGAGCATTGGAATCTGCAATACAATGTTTCCTGATGTAGTTTCAGCATTGTATACAGAACACCACAGATTCTAGACACTATCTTAGGCCCAGATTGCTGGAATCTGCCATACACACACTGTTTTCTGACTTAGCACACTGCTGTCTACAGAACACCACAGATTAAAGACACTCTAGAGGGCCCAGAGCATTGGAATCTGCAATACAATGCTTCCTGATGTAGTTTCAGCATTGTATACAGAACGCCACAGATTCTAGACACTATCTTAGGCCCAGATTGCTGGAATCTGCCATACACACACTGTTTTCTGACTTAGCACACTGCTGTCTACAGAACACCACAGATTAAAGACACTCTAGAGGGCCCAGAGCATTGGAATCTGCAATACAATGTTTCCTGATGTAGTTTCAGCATTGTATACAGAACGCCACAGATTCTAGACACTATCTTAGGCCCAGATTGCTGGAATCTGCCATACACACACTGTTTTCTGACTTAGCACACTGCTGTCTACAGAACACCACAGATTAAAGACACTCTAGAGGGCCCAGAGCATTGGAATCTGCAATACAATGTTTCCTGATGTAGTTTCAGCATTGTATACAGAACGCCACAGATTCTAGACACTATCTTAGGCCCAGATTGCTGGAATCTGCCATACACACACTGTTTTCTGACTTAGCACACTGCTGTCTACAGAACACCACAGATTAAAGACACTCTAGAGGGCCCAGAGCATTGGAATCTGCAATACAATGTTTCCTGATGTAGTTTCAGCATTGTATACAGAACGCCACAGATTCTAGACACTATCTTAGGCCCAGATTGCTGGAATCTGCCATACACACACTGTTTTCTGACTTAGCACACTGCTGTCTACAGAACACCACAGATTAAAGACACTCTAGAGGGCCCAGAGCATTGGAATCTGCAATACAATGTTTCCTGATGTAGTTTCAGCATTGTATACAGAACGCCACAGATTCTAGACACTATCTTAGGCCCAGATTGCTGGAATCTGCCATACACACACTGTTTTCTGACTTAGCACACTGCTGTCTACAGAACACCACAGATTAAAGACACTCTAGAGGGCCCAGAGCATTGGAATCTGCAATACAATGTTTCCTGATGTAGTTTCAGCATTGTATACAGAACGCCACAGATTCTAGACCCTATCTTAGGCCCAGATTGCTGGAATCTGCCATACACACACTGTTTTCTGACTTAGCACACTGCTGTCTACAGAACACCACAGATTAAAGACACTCTAGAGGGCCCAGAGCATTGGAATCTGCAATACAATGTTTCCTGATGTAGTTTCAGCATTGTATACAGAACGCCACAGATTCTAGACACTATCTTAGGCCCAGATTGCTGGAATCTGCCATACACACACTGTTTTCTGACTTAGCACACTGCTGTCTACAGAACACCACAGATTAAAGACACTCTAGAGGGCCCAGAGCATTGGAATCTGCAATACAATGTTTCCTGATGTAGTTTCAGCATTGTATACAGAACGCCACAGATTCTAGACACTATCTTAGGCCCAGATTGCTGGAATCTGCCATACACACACTGTTTTCTGACTTAGCACACTGCTGTCTACAGAACACCACAGATTAAAGACACTCTAGAGGGCCCAGAGCATTGGAATCTGCAATACAATGTTTCCTGATGTAGTTTCAGCATTGTATACAGAACGCCACAGATTCTAGACACTATCTTAGGCCCAGATTGCTGGAATCTGCCATACACACACTGTTTTCTGACTTAGCACACTGCTGTCTACAGAACACCACAGATTAAAGACACTCTAGAGGGCCCAGAGCATTGGAATCTGCAATACAATGTTTCCTGATGTAGTTTCAGCATTGTATACAGAACGCCACAGATTCTAGACACTATCTTAGGCCCAGATTGCTGGAATCTGCCATACACACACTGTTTTCTGACTTAGCACACTGCTGTCTACAGAACACCACAGATTAAAGACACTCTAGAGGGCCCAGAGCATTGGAATCTGCAATACAATGTTTCCTGATGTAGTTTCAGCATTGTATACAGAACGCCACAGATTCTAGACCCTATCTTAGGCCCAGATTGCTGGAATCTGCCATACACACACTGTTTTCTGACTTAGCACACTGCTGTCTACAGAACACCACAGATTAAAGACACTCTAGAGGGCCCAGAGCATTGGAATCTGCAATACAATGTTTCCTGATGTAGTTTCAGCATTGTATACAGAACGCCACAGATTCTAGACACTATCTTAGGCCCAGATTGCTGGAATCTGCCATACACACACTGTTTTCTGACTTAGCACACTGCTGTCTACAGAACACCACAGATTAAAGACACTCTAGAGGGCCCAGAGCATTGGAATCTGCAATACAATGTTTCCTGATGTAGTTTCAGCATTGTATACAGAACGCCACAGATTCTAGACACTATCTTAGGCCCAGATTGCTGGAATCTGCCATACACACACTGTTTTCTGACTTAGCACACTGCTGTCTACAGAACACCACAGATTAAAGACACTCTAGAGGGCCCAGAGCATTGGAATCTGCAATACAATGTTTCCTGATGTAGTTTCAGCATTGTATACAGAACGCCACAGATTCTAGACACTATCTTAGGCCCAGATTGCTGGAATCTGCCATACACACACTGTTTTCTGACTTAGCACACTGCTGTCTACATAACACCACAGATTAAAGACACTCTAGAGGGCCCAGAGCATTGGAATCTGCAATACAATGTTTCCTGATGTAGTTTCAGCATTGTATACAGAACACCACAGATTCTAGACACTATCTTAGGCCCAGATTGCTGGAATCTGCCATACACACACTGTTTTCTGACTTAGCACACTGCTGTCTACAGAACACCACAGATTAAAGACACTCTAGAGGGCCCAGAGCATTGGAATCTGCAATACAATGCTTCCTGATGTAGTTTCAGCATTGTATACAAAACGCCACAGATTCTAGACACTATCTTAGGCCCAGATTGCTGGAATCTGCCATACACACACTGTTTTCTGACTTAGCACACTGCTGTCTACAGAACACCACAGATTAAAGACACTCTAGAGGGCCCAGAGCATTGGAATCTGCAATACAATGTTTCCTGATGTAGTTTCAGCATTGTATACAGAACGCCACAGATTCTAGACACTATCTTAGGCCCAGATTGCTGGAATCTGCCATACACACACTGTTTTCTGACTTAGCACACTGCTGTCTACAGAACACCACAGATTAAAGACACTCTAGAGGGCCCAGAGCATTGGAATCTGCAATACAATGTTTCCTGATGTAGTTTCAGCATTGTATACAGAACGCCACAGATTCTAGACCCTATCTTAGGCCCAGATTGCTGGAATCTGCCATACACACACTGTTTTCTGACTTAGCACACTGCTGTCTACAGAACACCACAGATTAAAGACACTCTAGAGGGCCCAGAGCATTGGAATCTGCAATACAATGTTTCCTGATGTAGTTTCAGCATTGTATACAGAACGCCACAGATTCTAGACACTATCTTAGGCCCAGATTGCTGGAATCTGCCATACACACACTGTTTTCTGACTTAGCACACTGCTGTCTACAGAACACCACAGATTAAAGACACTCTAGAGGGCCCAGAGCATTGGAATCTGCAATACAATGTTTCCTGATGTAGTTTCAGCATTGTATACAGAACGCCACAGATTCTAGACACTATCTTAGGCCCAGATTGCTGGAATCTGCCATACACACACTGTTTTCTGACTTAGCACACTGCTGTCTACAGAACACCACAGATTAAAGACACTCTAGAGGGCCCAGAGCATTGGAATCTGCAATACAATGTTTCCTGATGTAGTTTCAGCATTGTATACAGAACGCCACAGATTCTAGACACTATCTTAGGCCCAGATTGCTGGAATCTGCCATACACACACTGTTTTCTGACTTAGCACACTGCTGTCTACAGAACACCACAGATTAAAGACACTCTAGAGGGCCCAGAGCATTGGAATCTGCAATACAATGTTTCCTGATGTAGTTTCAGCATTGTATACAGAACGCCACAGATTCTAGACACTATCTTAGGCCCAGATTGCTGGAATCTGCCATACACACACTGTTTTCTGACTTAGCACACTGCTGTCTACAGAACACCACAGATTAAAGACACTCTAGAGGGCCCAGAGCATTGGAATCTGCAATACAATGTTTCCTGATGTAGTTTCAGCATTGTATACAGAACGCCACAGATTCTAGACACTATCTTAGGCCCAGATTGCTGGAATCTGCCATACACACACTGTTTTCTGACTTAGCACACTGCTGTCTACAGAACACCACAGATTAAAGACACTCTAGAGGGCCCAGAGCATTGGAATCTGCAATACAATGTTTCCTGATGTAGTTTCAGCATTGTATACAGAACGCCACAGATTCTAGACACTATCTTAGGCCCAGATTGCTGGAATCTGCCATACACACACTGTTTTCTGACTTAGCACACTGCTGTCTACAGAACACCACAGATTAAAGACACTCTAGAGGGCCCAGAGCATTGGAATCTGCAATACAATGTTTCCTGATGTAGTTTCAGCATTGTATACAGAACGCCACAGATTCTAGACACTATCTTAGGCCCAGATTGCTGGAATCTGCCATACACACACTGTTTTCTGACTTAGCACACTGCTGTCTACAGAACACCACAGATTAAAGACACTCTAGAGGGCCCAGAGCATTGGAATCTGCAATACAATGTTTCCTGATGTAGTTTCAGCATTGTATACAGAACGCCACAGATTCTAGACACTATCTTAGGCCCAGATTGCTGGAATCTGCCATACACACACTGTTTTCTGACTTAGCACACTGCTGTCTACAGAACACCACAGATTAAAGACACTCTAGAGGGCCCAGAGCATTGGAATCTGCAATACAATGTTTCCTGATGTAGTTTCAGCATTGTATACAGAACGCCACAGATTCTAGACACTATCTTAGGCCCAGATTGCTGGAATCTGCCATACACACACTGTTTTCTGACTTAGCACACTGCTGTCTACAGAACACCACAGATTAAAGACACTCTAGAGGGCCCAGAGCATTGGAATCTGCAATACAATGTTTCCTGATGTAGTTTCAGCATTGTATACAGAACGCCACAGATTCTAGACCCTATCTTAGGCCCAGATTGCTGGAATCTGCCATACACACACTGTTTTCTGACTTAGCACACTGCTGTCTACAGAACACCACAGATTAAAGACACTCTAGAGGGCCCAGAGCATTGGAATCTGCAATACAATGCTTCCTGATGTAGTTTCAGCATTGTATACAGAACGCCACAGATTCTAGACACTATCTTAGGCCCAGATTGCTGGAATCTGCCATACACACACTGTTTTCTGACTTAGCACACTGCTGTCTACAGAACACCACAGATTAAAGACACTCTAGAGGGCCCAGAGCATTGGAATCTGCAATACAATGTTTCCTGATGTAGTTTCAGCATTGTATACAGAACGCCACAGATTCTAGACACTATCTTAGGCCCAGATTGCTGGAATCTGCCATACACACACTGTTTTCTGACTTAGCACACTGCTGTCTACAGAACACCACAGATTAAAGACACTCTAGAGGGCCCAGAGCATTGGAATCTGCAATACAATGTTTCCTGATGTAGTTTCAGCATTGTATACAGAACGCCACAGATTCTAGACACTATCTTAGGCCCAGATTGCTGGAATCTGCCATACACACACTGTTTTCTGACTTAGCACACTGCTGTCTACAGAACACCACAGATTAAAGACACTCTAGAGGGCCCAGAGCATTGGAATCTGCAATACAATGTTTCCTGATGTAGTTTCAGCATTGTATACAGAACGCCACAGATTCTAGACACTATCTTAGGCCCAGATTGCTGGAATCTGCCATACACACACTGTTTTCTGACTTAGCACACTGCTGTCTACAGAACACCACAGATTAAAGACACTCTAGAGGGCCCAGAGCATTGGAATCTGCAATACAATGTTTCCTGATGTAGTTTCAGCATTGTATACAGAACGCCACAGATTCTAGACACTATCTTAGGCCCAGATTGCTGGAATCTGCCATACACACACTGTTTTCTGACTTAGCACACTGCTGTCTACAGAACACCACAGATTAAAGACACTCTAGAGGGCCCAGAGCATTGGAATCTGCAATACAATGTTTCCTGATGTAGTTTCAGCATTGTATACAGAACACCACAGATTCTAGACACTATCTTAGGCCCAGATTGCTGGAATCTGCCATACACACACTGTTTTCTGACTTAGCACACTGCTGTCTACAGAACACCACAGATTAAAGACACTCTAGAGGGCCCAGAGCATTGGAATCTGCAATACAATGCTTCCTGATGTAGTTTCAGCATTGTATACAGAACGCCACAGATTCTAGACACTATCTTAGGCCCAGATTGCTGGAATCTGCCATACACACACTGTTTTCTGACTTAGCACACTGCTGTCTACAGAACACCACAGATTAAAGACACTCTAGAGGGCCCAGAGCATTGGAATCTGCAATACAATGTTTCCTGATGTAGTTTCAGCATTGTATACAGAACGCCACAGATTCTAGACACTATCTTAGGCCCAGATTGCTGGAATCTGCCATACACACACTGTTTTCTGACTTAGCACACTGCTGTCTACAGAACACCACAGATTAAAGACACTCTAGAGGGCCCAGAGCATTGGAATCTGCAATACAATGTTTCCTGATGTAGTTTCAGCATTGTATACAGAACGCCACAGATTCTAGACACTATCTTAGGCCCAGATTGCTGGAATCTGCCATACACACACTGTTTTCTGACTTAGCACACTGCTGTCTACAGAACACCACAGATTAAAGACACTCTAGAGGGCCCAGAGCATTGGAATCTGCAATACAATGTTTCCTGATGTAGTTTCAGCATTGTATACAGAACGCCACAGATTCTAGACACTATCTTAGGCCCAGATTGCTGGAATCTGCCATACACACACTGTTTTCTGACTTAGCACACTGCTGTCTACAGAACACCACAGATTAAAGACACTCTAGAGGGCCCAGAGCATTGGAATCTGCAATACAATGTTTCCTGATGTAGTTTCAGCATTGTATACAGAACGCCACAGATTCTAGACACTATCTTAGGCCCAGATTGCTGGAATCTGCCATACACACACTGTTTTCTGACTTAGCACACTGCTGTCTACAGAACACCACAGATTAAAGACACTCTAGAGGGCCCAGAGCATTGGAATCTGCAATACAATGTTTCCTGATGTAGTTTCAGCATTGTATACAGAACGCCACAGATTCTAGACACTATCTTAGGCCCAGATTGCTGGAATCTGCCATACACACACTGTTTTCTGACTTAGCACACTGCTGTCTACAGAACACCACAGATTAAAGACACTCTAGAGGGCCCAGAGCATTGGAATCTGCAATACAATGTTTCCTGATGTAGTTTCAGCATTGTATACAGAACACCACAGATTCTAGACACTATCTTAGGCCCAGATTGCTGGAATCTGCCATACACACACTGTTTTCTGACTTAGCACACTGCTGTCTACAGAACACCACAGATTAAAGACACTCTAGAGGGCCCAGAGCATTGGAATCTGCAATACAATGCTTCCTGATGTAGTTTCAGCATTGTATACAGAACGCCACAGATTCTAGACACTATCTTAGGCCCAGATTGCTGGAATCTGCCATACACACACTGTTTTCTGACTTAGCACACTGCTGTCTACAGAACACCACAGATTAAAGACACTCTAGAGGGCCCAGAGCATTGGAATCTGCAATACAATGTTTCCTGATGTAGTTTCAGCATTGTATACAGAACGCCACAGATTCTAGACACTATCTTAGGCCCAGATTGCTGGAAACTGCCATACACACACTGTTTTCTGACTTAGCACACTGCTGTCTACAGAACACCACAGATTAAAGACACTCTAGAGGGCCCAGAGCATTGGAATCTGCAATACAATGTTTCCTGATGTAGTTTCAGCATTGTATACAGAACGCCACAGATTCTAGACACTATCTTAGGCCCAGATTGCTGGAATCTGCCATACACACACTGTTTTCTGACTTAGCACACTGCTGTCTACATAACACCACAGATTAAAGACACTCTAGAGGGCCCAGAGCATTGGAATCTGCAATACAATGTTTCCTGATGTAGTTTCAGCATTGTATACAGAACACCACAGATTCTAGACACTATCTTAGGCCCAGATTGCTGGAATCTGCCATACACACACTGTTTTCTGACTTAGCACACTGCTGTCTACAGAACACCACAGATTAAAGACACTCTAGAGGGCCCAGAGCATTGGAATCTGCAATACAATGCTTCCTGATGTAGTTTCAGCATTGTATACAAAACGCCACAGATTCTAGACACTATCTTAGGCCCAGATTGCTGGAATCTGCCATACACACACTGTTTTCTGACTTAGCACACTGCTGTCTACAGAACACCACAGATTAAAGACACTCTAGAGGGCCCAGAGCATTGGAATCTGCAATACAATGTTTCCTGATGTAGTTTCAGCATTGTATACAGAACGCCACAGATTCTAGACACTATCTTAGGCCCAGATTGCTGGAATCTGCCATACACACACTGTTTTCTGACTTAGCACACTGCTGTCTACAGAACACCACAGATTAAAGACACTCTAGAGGGCCCAGAGCATTGGAATCTGCAATACCATGTTTCCTGATGTAGTTTCAGCATTGTATACAGAACGCCACAGATTCTAGACACTATCTTAGGCCCAGATTGCTGGAATCTGCCATACACACACTGTTTTCTGACTTAGCACACTGCTGTCTACAGAACACCACAGATTAAAGACACTCTAGAGGGCCCAGAGCATTGGAATCTGCAATACAATGTTTCCTGATGTAGTTTCAGCATTGTATACAGAACGCCACAGATTCTAGACACTATCTTAGGCCCAGATTGCTGGAATCTGCCATACACACACTGTTTTCTGACTTAGCACACTGCTGTCTACAGAACACCACAGATTAAAGACACTCTAGAGGGCCCAGAGCATTGGAATCTGCAATACAATGTTTCCTGATGTAGTTTCAGCATTGTATACAGAACGCCACAGATTCTAGACACTATCTTAGGCCCAGATTGCTGGAATCTGCCATACACACACTGTTTTCTGACTTAGCACACTGCTGTCTACAGAACACCACAGATTAAAGACACTCTAGAGGGCCCAGAGCATTGGAATCTGCAATACCATGTTTCCTGATGTAGTTTCAGCATTGTATACAGAACGCCACAGATTCTAGACACTATCTTAGGCCCAGATTGCTGGAATCTGCCATACACACACTGTTTTCTGACTTAGCACACTGCTGTCTACAGAACACCACAGATTAAAGACACTCTAGAGGGCCCAGAGCATTGGAATCTGCAATACAATGTTTCCTGATGTAGTTTCAGCATTGTATACAGAACGCCACAGATTCTAGACACTATCTTAGGCCCAGATTGCTGGAATCTGCCATACACACACTGTTTTCTGACTTAGCACACTGCTGTCTACAGAACACCACAGATTAAAGACACTCTAGAGGGCCCAGAGCATTGGAATCTGCAATACAATGTTTCCTGATGTAGTTTCAGCATTGTATACAGAACGCCACAGATTCTAGACACTATCTTAGGCCCAGATTGCTGGAATCTGCCATACACACACTGTTTTCTGACTTAGCACACTGCTGTCTACAGAACACCACAGATTAAAGACACTCTAGAGGGCCCAGAGCATTGGAATCTGCAATACCATGTTTCCTGATGTAGTTTCAGCATTGTATACAGAACGCCACAGATTCTAGACACTATCTTAGGCCCAGATTGCTGGAATCTGCCATACACACACTGTTTTCTGACTTAGCACACTGCTGTCTACAGAACACCACAGATTAAAGACACTCTAGAGGGCCCAGAGCATTGGAATCTGCAATACCATGTTTCCTGATGTAGTTTCAGCATTGTATACAGAACGCCACAGATTCTAGACACTATCTTAGGCCCAGATTGCTGGAATCTGCCATACACACACTGTTTTCTGACTTAGCACACTGCTGTCTACAGAACACCACAGATTAAAGACACTCTAGAGGGCCCAGAGCATTGGAATCTGCAATACCATGTTTCCTGATGTAGTTTCAGCATTGTATACAGAACGCCACAGATTCTAGACACTATCTTAGGCCCAGATTGCTGGAATCTGCCATACACACACTGTTTTCTGACTTAGCACACTGCTGTCTACAGAACACCACAGATTAAAGACACTCTAGAGGGCCCAGAGCATTGGAATCTGCAATACCATGTTTCCTGATGTAGTTTCAGCATTGTATACAGAACGCCACAGATTCTAGACACTATCTTAGGCCCAGATTGCTGGAATCTGCCATACACACACTGTTTTCTGACTTAGCACACTGCTGTCTACAGAACACCACAGATTAAAGACACTCTAGAGGGCCCAGAGCATTGGAATCTGCAATACCATGTTTCCTGATGTAGTTTCAGCATTGTATACAGAACGCCACAGATTCTAGACACTATCTTAGGCCCAGATTGCTGGAATCTGCCATACACACACTGTTTTCTGACTTAGCACACTGCTGTCTACAGAACACCACAGATTAAAGACACTCTAGAGGGCCCAGAGCATTGGAATCTGCAATACCATGTTTCCTGATGTAGTTTCAGCATTGTATACAGAACGCCACAGATTCTAGACACTATCTTAGGCCCAGATTGCTGGAATCTGCCATACACACACTGTTTTCTGACTTAGCACACTGCTGTCTACAGAACACCACAGATTAAAGACACTCTAGAGGGCCCAGAGCATTGGAATCTGCAATACCATGTTTCCTGATGTAGTTTCAGCATTGTATACAGAACGCCACAGATTCTAGACACTATCTTAGGCCCAGATTGCTGGAATCTGCCATACACACACTGTTTTCTGACTTAGCACACTGCTGTCTACAGAACACCACAGATTAAAGACACTCTAGAGGGCCCAGAGCATTGGAATCTGCAATACCATGTTTCCTGATGTAGTTTCAGCATTGTATACAGAACGCCACAGATTCTAGACACTATCTTAGGCCCAGATTGCTGGAATCTGCCATACACACACTGTTTTCTGACTTAGCACACTGCTGTCTACAGAACACCACAGATTAAAGACACTCTAGAGGGCCCAGAGCATTGGAATCTGCAATACCATGTTTCCTGATGTAGTTTCAGCATTGTATACAGAACGCCACAGATTCTAGACACTATCTTAGGCCCAGATTGCTGGAATCTGCCATACACACACTGTTTTCTGACTTAGCACACTGCTGTCTACAGAACACCACAGATTAAAGACACTCTAGAGGGCCCAGAGCATTGGAATCTGCAATACCATGTTTCCTGATGTAGTTTCAGCATTGTATACAGAACGCCACAGATTCTAGACACTATCTTAGGCCCAGATTGCTGGAATCTGCCATACACACACTGTTTTCTGACTTAGCACACTGCTGTCTACAGAACACCACAGATTAAAGACACTCTAGAGGGCCCAGAGCATTGGAATCTGCAATACCATGTTTCCTGATGTAGTTTCAGCATTGTATACAGAACGCCACAGATTCTAGACACTATCTTAGGCCCAGATTGCTGGAATCTGCCATACACACACTGTTTTCTGACTTAGCACACTGCTGTCTACAGAACACCACAGATTAAAGACACTCTAGAGGGCCCAGAGCATTGGAATCTGCAATACCATGTTTCCTGATGTAGTTTCAGCATTGTATACAGAACGCCACAGATTCTAGACACTATCTTAGGCCCAGATTGCTGGAATCTGCCATACACACACTGTTTTCTGACTTAGCACACTGCTGTCTACAGAACACCACAGATTAAAGACACTCTAGAGGGCCCAGAGCATTGGAATCTGCAATACCATGTTTCCTGATGTAGTTTCAGCATTGTATACAGAACGCCACAGATTCTAGACACTATCTTAGGCCCAGATTGCTGGAATCTGCCATACACACACTGTTTTCTGACTTAGCACACTGCTGTCTACAGAACACCACAGATTAAAGACACTCTAGAGGGCCCAGAGCATTGGAATCTGCAATACAATGTTTCCTGATGTAGTTTCAGCATTGTATACAGAACGCCACAGATTCTAGACACTATCTTAGGCCCAGATTGCTGGAATCTGCCATACACACACTGTTTTCTGACTTAGCACACTGCTGTCTACAGAACACCACAGATTAAAGACACTCTAGAGGGCCCAGAGCATTGGAATCTGCAATACAATGTTTCCTGATGTAGTTTCAGCATTGTATACAGAACGCCACAGATTCTAGACACTATCTTAGGCCCAGATTGCTGGAATCTGCCATACACACACTGTTTTCTGACTTAGCACACTGCTGTCTACAGAACACCACAGATTAAAGACACTCTAGAGGGCCCAGAGCATTGGAATCTGCAATACCATGTTTCCTGATGTAGTTTCAGCATTGTATACAGAACGCCACAGATTCTAGACACTATCTTAGGCCCAGATTGCTGGAATCTGCCATACACACACTGTTTTCTGACTTAGCACACTGCTGTCTACAGAACACCACAGATTAAAGACACTCTAGAGGGCCCAGAGCATTGGAATCTGCAATACCATGTTTCCTGATGTAGTTTCAGCATTGTATACAGAACGCCACAGATTCTAGACACTATCTTAGGCCCAGATTGCTGGAATCTGCCATACACACACTGTTTTCT
Source organism: Bufo bufo (assembly GCF_905171765.1). NCBI lineage: Eukaryota > Metazoa > Chordata > Amphibia > Anura > Bufonidae > Bufo > Bufo bufo. Next base: position 50,469 of record NW_024400059.1, read on the forward strand.
GACTTAGCACACTGCTGTCTACAGAACACCACAGATTAAAGACACTCTAGAGGGCCCAGAGCATTGGAATCTGCAATACCATGTTTCCTGATGTAGTTTCAGCATTGTATACAGAACGCCACAGATTCTAGACACTATCTTAGGCCCAGATTGCTGGAATCTGCCATACACACACTGTTTTCTGACTTAGCACACTGCTGTCTACAGAACACCACAGATTAAAGACACTCTAGAGGGCCCAGAGCATTGGAATCTGCAATACAATGTTTCCTGATGTAGTTTCAGCATTGTATACAGAACGCCACAGATTCTAGACACTATCTTAGGCCCAGATTGCTGGAATCTGCCATACACACACTGTTTTCTGACTTAGCACACTGCTGTCTACAGAACACCACAGATTAAAGACACTCTAGAGGGCCCAGAGCATTGGAATCTGCAATACCATGTTTCCTGATGTAGTTTCAGCATTGTATACAGAACGCCACAGATTCTAGACACTATCTTAGGCCCAGATTGCTGGAATCTGCCATACACACACTGTTTTCTGACTTAGCACACTGCTGTCTACAGAACACCACAGATTAAAGACACTCTAGAGGGCCCAGAGCATTGGAATCTGCAATACCATGTTTCCTGATGTAGTTTCAGCATTGTATACAGAACGCCACAGATTCTAGACACTATCTTAGGCCCAGATTGCTGGAATCTGCCATACACACACTGTTTTCTGACTTAGCACACTGCTGTCTACAGAACACCACAGATTAAAGACACTCTAGAGGGCCCAGAGCATTGGAATCTGCAATACCATGTTTCCTGATGTAGTTTCAGCATTGTATACAGAACGCCACAGATTCTAGACACTATCTTAGGCCCAGATTGCTGGAATCTGCCATACACACACTGTTTTCTGACTTAGCACACTGCTGTCTACAGAACACCACAGATTAAAGACACTCTAGAGGGCCCAGAGCATTGGAATCTGCAATACCATGTTTCCTGATGTAGTTTCAGCATTGTATACAGAACGCCACAGATTCTAGACACTATCTTAGGCCCAGATTGCTGGAATCTGCCATACACACACTGTTTTCTGACTTAGCACACTGCTGTCTACAGAACACCACAGATTAAAGACACTCTAGAGGGCCCAGAGCATTGGAATCTGCAATACCATGTTTCCTGATGTAGTTTCAGCATTGTATACAGAACGCCACAGATTCTAGACACTATCTTAGGCCCAGATTGCTGGAATCTGCCATACACACACTGTTTTCTGACTTAGCACACTGCTGTCTACAGAACACCACAGATTAAAGACACTCTAGAGGGCCCAGAGCATTGGAATCTGCAATACCATGTTTCCTGATGTAGTTTCAGCATTGTATACAGAACGCCACAGATTCTAGACACTATCTTAGGCCCAGATTGCTGGAATCTGCCATACACACACTGTTTTCTGACTTAGCACACTGCTGTCTACAGAACACCACAGATTAAAGACACTCTAGAGGGCCCAGAGCATTGGAATCTGCAATACCATGTTTCCTGATGTAGTTTCAGCATTGTATACAGAACGCCACAGATTCTAGACACTATCTTAGGCCCAGATTGCTGGAATCTGCCATACACACACTGTTTTCTGACTTAGCACACTGCTGTCTACAGAACACCACAGATTAAAGACACTCTAGAGGGCCCAGAGCATTGGAATCTGCAATACCATGTTTCCTGATGTAGTTTCAGCATTGTATACAGAACGCCACAGATTCTAGACACTATCTTAGGCCCAGATTGCTGGAATCTGCCATACACACACTGTTTTCTGACTTAGCACACTGCTGTCTACAGAACACCACAGATTAAAGACACTCTAGAGGGCCCAGAGCATTGGAATCTGCAATACCATGTTTCCTGATGTAGTTTCAGCATTGTATACAGAACGCCACAGATTCTAGACACTATCTTAGGCCCAGATTGCTGGAATCTGCCATACACACACTGTTTTCTGACTTAGCACACTGCTGTCTACAGAACACCACAGATTAAAGACACTCTAGAGGGCCCAGAGCATTGGAATCTGCAATACCATGTTTCCTGATGTAGTTTCAGCATTGTATACAGAACGCCACAGATTCTAGACACTATCTTAGGCCCAGATTGCTGGAATCTGCCATACACACACTGTTTTCTGACTTAGCACACTGCTGTCTACAGAACACCACAGATTAAAGACACTCTAGAGGGCCCAGAGCATTGGAATCTGCAATACAATGTTTCCTGATGTAGTTTCAGCATTGTATACAGAACGCCACAGATTCTAGACACTATCTTAGGCCCAGATTGCTGGAATCTGCCATACACACACTGTTTTCTGACTTAGCACACTGCTGTCTACAGAACACCACAGATTAAAGACACTCTAGAGGGCCCAGAGCATTGGAATCTGCAATACAATGTTTCCTGATGTAGTTTCAGCATTGTATACAGAACGCCACAGATTCTAGACACTATCTTAGGCCCAGATTGCTGGAATCTGCCATACACACACTGTTTTCTGACTTAGCACACTGCTGTCTACAGAACACCACAGATTAAAGACACTCTAGAGGGCCCAGAGCATTGGAATCTGCAATACCATGTTTCCTGATGTAGTTTCAGCATTGTATACAGAACGCCACAGATTCTAGACACTATCTTAGGCCCAGATTGCTGGAATCTGCCATACACACACTGTTTTCTGACTTAGCACACTGCTGTCTACAGAACACCACAGATTAAAGACACTCTAGAGGGCCCAGAGCATTGGAATCTGCAATACAATGTTTCCTGATGTAGTTTCAGCATTGTATACAGAACGCCACAGATTCTAGACACTATCTTAGGCCCAGATTGCTGGAATCTGCCATACACACACTGTTTTCTGACTTAGCACACTGCTGTCTACAGAACACCACAGATTAAAGACACTCTAGAGGGCCCAGAGCATTGGAATCTGCAATACCATGTTTCCTGATGTAGTTTCAGCATTGTATACAGAACGCCACAGATTCTAGACACTATCTTAGGCCCAGATTGCTGGAATCTGCCATACACACACTGTTTTCTGACTTAGCACACTGCTGTCTACAGAACACCACAGATTAAAGACACTCTAGAGGGCCCAGAGCATTGGAATCTGCAATACAATGTTTCCTGATGTAGTTTCAGCATTGTATACAGAACGCCACAGATTCTAGACACTATCTTAGGCCCAGATTGCTGGAATCTGCCATACACACACTGTTTTCTGACTTAGCACACTGCTGTCTACAGAACACCACAGATTAAAGACACTCTAGAGGGCCCAGAGCATTGGAATCTGCAATACCATGTTTCCTGATGTAGTTTCAGCATTGTATACAGAACGCCACAGATTCTAGACACTATCTTAGGCCCAGATTGCTGGAATCTGCCATACACACACTGTTTTCTGACTTAGCACACTGCTGTCTACAGAACACCACAGATTAAAGACACTCTAGAGGGCCCAGAGCATTGGAATCTGCAATACCATGTTTCCTGATGTAGTTTCAGCATTGTATACAGAACGCCACAGATTCTAGACACTATCTTAGGCCCAGATTGCTGGAATCTGCCATACACACACTGTTTTCTGACTTAGCACACTGCTGTCTACAGAACACCACAGATTAAAGACACTCTAGAGGGCCCAGAGCATTGGAATCTGCAATACAATGTTTCCTGATGTAGTTTCAGCATTGTATACAGAACGCCACAGATTCTAGACACTATCTTAGGCCCAGATTGCTGGAATCTGCCATACACACACTGTTTTCTGACTTAGCACACTGCTGTCTACAGAACACCACAGATTAAAGACACTCTAGAGGGCCCAGAGCATTGGAATCTGCAATACAATGTTTCCTGATGTAGTTTCAGCATTGTATACAGAACGCCACAGATTCTAGACACTATCTTAGGCCCAGATTGCTGGAATCTGCCATACACACACTGTTTTCTGACTTAGCACACTGCTGTCTACAGAACACCACAGATTAAAGACACTCTAGAGGGCCCAGAGCATTGGAATCTGCAATACCATGTTTCCTGATGTAGTTTCAGCATTGTATACAGAACGCCACAGATTCTAGACACTATCTTAGGCCCAGATTGCTGGAATCTGCCATACACACACTGTTTTCTGACTTAGCACACTGCTGTCTACAGAACACCACAGATTAAAGACACTCTAGAGGGCCCAGAGCATTGGAATCTGCAATACCATGTTTCCTGATGTAGTTTCAGCATTGTATACAGAACGCCACAGATTCTAGACACTATCTTAGGCCCAGATTGCTGGAATCTGCCATACACACACTGTTTTCTGACTTAGCACACTGCTGTCTACAGAACACCACAGATTAAAGACACTCTAGAGGGCCCAGAGCATTGGAATCTGCAATACCATGTTTCCTGATGTAGTTTCAGCATTGTATACAGAACGCCACAGATTCTAGACACTATCTTAGGCCCAGATTGCTGGAATCTGCCATACACACACTGTTTTCTGACTTAGCACACTGCTGTCTACAGAACACCACAGATTAAAGACACTCTAGAGGGCCCAGAGCATTGGAATCTGCAATACCATGTTTCCTGATGTAGTTTCAGCATTGTATACAGAACGCCACAGATTCTAGACACTATCTTAGGCCCAGATTGCTGGAATCTGCCATACACACACTGTTTTCTGACTTAGCACACTGCTGTCTACAGAACACCACAGATTAAAGACACTCTAGAGGGCCCAGAGCATTGGAATCTGCAATACCATGTTTCCTGATGTAGTTTCAGCATTGTATACAGAACGCCACAGATTCTAGACACTATCTTAGGCCCAGATTGCTGGAATCTGCCATACACACACTGTTTTCTGACTTAGCACACTGCTGTCTACAGAACACCACAGATTAAAGACACTCTAGAGGGCCCAGAGCATTGGAATCTGCAATACCATGTTTCCTGATGTAGTTTCAGCATTGTATACAGAACGCCACAGATTCTAGACACTATCTTAGGCCCAGATTGCTGGAATCTGCCATACACACACTGTTTTCTGACTTAGCACACTGCTGTCTACAGAAC